>NC_090656.1:119372654-119672654 GCF_040937935.1 Hyperolius riggenbachi
CCATGCAGTCCTTTATTATTGGGGGGGGGGGGTTCCTCTTTGTTTTTTTAACCTTTCACTGCCAAAATTTTTACGTTATCACTGAACTTTACTTGACCTTCTGGATCTGACCTCTTGCATGGATAACAACCACTCTTTGGAATTTGACCTCCGCCATGGCTGACAACCACTCTCTGACCTCTGGCATGGCTGCTAAACCACCCTCTGACCTCTGGCACAGCTGACCAACCACACTCTGATCCTTGGCATGGCTGACGAACACCTTCGGACCGTCTGATTTCCACGTTTCTACAGCTTCTACAATGGTGAGTACCAATGTGTGCTTATGTTTAGAAACATTGATGTACTTCCATTTAGTATGAATATGAATGCCTGCACAATCTGTTAATAGTATTCACAATCTGTTAGCCCTCATACTATATGGATGTAGTAAAATCGGCCAATCAAAATGTAATGTGTGTTACAGTTTATATTCTGTCTCCTAAGAAATTGAATAAGCCCTCAGTATGCTTTGCTAAAGCCTGGTACACACTTTCAATTATGATTGGCCAATCACTGACCAATTTTACTACTGAATCTGTATAATATGACCTCATACCACAGTATGACTGTTTACCTACACAATCTGCTCATACTATTCAATATTTGTGAACTCTCATACTACATAGAAAGGTGGTATAATTGGTCAGTGATTGGCCAATCTTAACCAGAAGTGTGTACCAGGCTTAAAAACAGAATGACACTTTGGGAAGAAAATTGGCCTTGAAAAAGCTGTTGGTGCTACTTGTGGTTAACAGTCTGTCATGAGTCCAAAAAGCTATCTGATTATGTATATAGATATAGGGTATCATTCTAACCATGTCAAAAAATAGAATAGAATTTGGGGTGTTTGAGGACTGAGGCCCTATGGCATGTGAATTATTTTAAGTGCCAAGTGAATAAAACTGTAAAAAAAAATACCATTTTCAAACTTGTGGTGCAATTTCAGCAAAAATCGCATGAATCCAAATGTTACAAAATATGTATATCTGAGTAGGCCTGGGTCTCTAGTTTTGAGAATGGTGAAGTTTAGGACCTGTATCAAAAGTTCTGAGACTCCAGGGGCTTTGCTAAGAAAGAATAACTGTATTACTTTAAGTGTGAAAAATGACAATAAAAAAATCCATTGCTGCTAATTGTGGTTAACATTGTGCCGTGTGCCCAAAAAGTGATATGATTATGTATATAGGGTATTATTCTAACCGTGACAATATAATTTGGGGTATTTGACAACTGAAACCTATGTGTAACGATCGGTGTCAGCACGCAGAGAGAATCTGATTATTGGTGAACTGCAGTATCACCAAGAATACAGATATATACCTGATTATTGATGATCTGCAGAATCACCAATAATACAGATATATTACTAACCTCTGGACACCTATGTATATAAGAGTGTTTGGTGTAACAGTAATACTTTGAGAAACACACCTGATGAGCAGGTGATCTCGGCAGTAAGTATAGGCAATACAGTTTTTAGAGAGTACAGGAACCTTACAGCAGCCTGAGACTCTCCAAGGGGGGGAGTCAGGCTGGAGGTAGGAAGGACCAGAGAGTGAGTGACACCAGAAGGTGTATGTCTCTATCTGATCCGGAGACTATCTCTTAAGGGGAGAGATAGCTCTCGAGGTCGGGCAAGCCAGATCGGCAACACACGGACAGATAAAGTACAAAGACAGAAGGCTGACTCGGTATCCAAGGCAAGCAGGGTTTGGCAACGGAATATCAGATGTGCAAGGTACCGAATCAGAGATCAGAGGAGTAGTCAGGAAAGCAATAAGTCATAACAGATATCAAACAATGCCTAGTCTGGGTGTGAGGTCCGTGGTCTCTACACCCTGGAACTAGTCTGATGTATAACAAGTTCCCTAGTCTGGGTGTGAGGTCCGTGGTCTCTACACCTGGAACTAGTCTGATGTATAACAGAATGATAACACAAGTTCCCTAGTCTTGGGTGTGAGGTCCGTGGTCTCTACACCATGGAACTAGTCTAACATATAACAGAATGATAACACAAGTTCCCTAGTCTTGGGTGTGAGGTCCGTGGTCTCTACACCCTGGAACTAGTCTATGAATAACAGAATAATAACAAAAGTTCCCTAGTCTTGGGTGTGAGGTCCGTGGTCACTACACCCTGGAACTAGTCTGATGAATAAACAGAATGATAACACAAGTTCCCTAGTCTTGGGTGTGAGGTCCCGTGGTCTCTACACCCTGGAACTAGTCTGATGAATAACAGAATTATAATACAAGTAATAATCTGGCTCAGTGTGAATTCCCAGGTCCTCCTGGTTCAAACACACTGTTGAATCTGACTAAGGTCTGAGTGCTTCCACGTAGTGTTCGCAACGGCAGACAACTTGTGACTGGCCAGCAGTAACTATATATGGAGTAGTGCCCTCTGGCTCCACCCCTAAGTGATCAACTAATAGTCACCAGCTCTGGGGTCAGCTGACCGGCTTGGTCAGCTGATCCCCCTTGCCCACCACAAAAGTTCTGCCTCTCAGCGCGCGCGCGTATTCCTAAGCCTGTGTGAACTAACAGACTCAGCCACACCAGATACACGCTGCTGCGTGCAAACCGCCGCTCTGGACGTGGAACCAGCCGCCTTGCTGTCAATACATGCGGCGGCTTTTCCACGTTCTGCCATGTCACTAGATGCACGCTTCCGCGTGCAAACCGCCGCATTGGGCGCGGAATCAGCCGCCTTGCTGTCAGCACACGCGGTGGCTTTTCCACATTCTCTCACACTATGTCATGTGAATTTTCTTTAAAAGCAAATGTTATGAATTCTAAATGTAATGAATGTTATGTTATGAATGTTATGATAAAGATACTTTTGATGAAATTATGATTTTTTTTTTATTCAACAATTACCAATAGTACCTTTACCAGTCAAGACATGTTTCAATGTATTACTTGCTAGCAAATACAGTATATTCCTGGTGGGCATTGCTTAGTTTGTAGGATAGATTGCAGTTGGGGAGATTAGTACAGACATGGATATGGGCAAGCAGTGTTGGTGATTAGCAAAGACATAGATATGGGGAAATTTGAGAATTGTAAGAGTAGGAATCAGTAGATATTGTATACAGCAGTAACTTTATATGGAAGGAGAGGTGGTGGTAATTGATATAGAAACCATTCGTATTAAATTAAATGTTAACACTTACGTAGCGTTTTTCTTCTGCCTAATTCAAAGTATTCGAAAGCTGCAGCCACTGAAGGCACAGTCAGTAGGCCAAGCTGGAGCAGAACACGGTTCTGTCCAATGACTACTTGCTAAAGAGGTAGTGGCTCCAACCAGGATTCAAACCCCAGTTTCCTATTTCAAAGGTTTTGTTTTTAACCTCTTGAGGATCACCGTGCTAAACCCCCTAAAGACCAGGCCATTTTTCTGTTAGACCACTGCAGCTTTAAGGCCAAGCTGCAGGGCCGCACAACACAGCACACAAGTGATCCCCCCCCCTTTTCTCCCCACCAACAGAGCTCTCTGTTGGTGGAGTTTGATAGCTCCTCCAGTTTTTTTTTTTTGTTGCAAACATGTTTATTATTATTTTTCTAATAAATTTCATCTTTTTTTTTCTCCCAGTCCCGCCTTCCCTCCCCCACCAGCCTATCACTGCAATCGGCAGTGATGGGCTTCAGCCTATCACCGCCAATCGCTTGTGTCTCCAAGGGGGAAAGCCGTGTAGATCGCAGCGCTGTACATGGTAATTAGCCGTCTAACAGTCTCCAAGTGGCGCTCGCCGATGGGAGACGGAAGGCGGAGCGGAGCTTGAGTCATATGAAGCCTGACGTGAGCAACCGGCCTGAATGTTTTTAGTTTACTGCAAAACATGGACTTCAGGACTGAGTTGAGAGACCCTGCACTAGAACATTATTTAAATTGTGATTATTTTTCTGCTCCTATTCTGTTCATCAATCTGAATTCAGCAAAGAAATCTGTTAAATAGAATAAAAAAACATGATGGGTCTACAACATCCCAAATCCCCCAAAACATATAAAGTGTGTTCACAAATGGTTTTGCAGAAGTAGCCATTGGTAAGCTTCCTGCAAAATTCTACTTTCAAAAGAGCAGTAAGGACTGATTTACATCAATGTCTCATATTTCCAGAAATAATTGTGGGCAAAATGGTTGTTGATAAGATACTAGCAAATTAAATGTGTAGAAGCACAAGTAATAAACAGGGTAACATGCCCCCAGGCTCAGTCTAAACCATTATGTGACTGGATGTAAAACAGGGACACCGATACCTAATCAAGTGGTTTTCAATAATTCAGGATTCTGACCATCAATCTTGCACTGACAGTGTAAATGGCATGCATACTTTAGAAAGTGGTCCATACACATTATCAAGTGACCAGCTGCTAATCCAGAAAGTGTCTCTTCAGGATAGATCTTGGATCATATGCAAATCACCACATTCAAAAGTCACCTTTTTGATGCCATAAAACTTCTATAATGATGCCTGCTTGTAATAGCACTCAAGATACTAAATATACCCCCTATTGATTTTATAAATGTGTACCTGCAACATCACTCTCAGGGTCCTTTTAGTTCTAATAACAACATACTGGAGGCCACACGGCCACTCAAACGCAAATACAACATAGGTGATGCTGCAGGATATATAAATGTGCTAATCTAATACTTTCTCAAGTAGAATGAAAGTATTCCTGCTCCTCAGTCTCACTGTGAGAAAACGCGGAAGAGCCGCCGCCATGAGCCAGCGGCAGGCGGCTCCTTCCACGCATACGGGCCCCACACACGGAGAGGCAGCCGCCTCCTCTCAGCATGAGGCGGCTGTCTCCATGCAGGGATCTACGGTGCGAGGAGAAACCGCCGCGTCAGACGCTGCGGTTAGCACGCATGCCCCCGCCGCGGAGGCACCACGGAGCGGGGCTGGTGTGGCTGGGACACGTAGTCCCTCTAGATTTCGAGTGACGCGCGCGCACTCAGGCAGGGTTTTTGGGCTAGCCGAGGGTAGTCAGCTGACCAGGCTGGTCAGCTGACTCTGGCTCCTCTCCTGATTGGTCCAGCACTTAGGGAGGTGCTGGAGAGGCAAGTGTGTATATATACTGCTGATTGTTCACTTGCTCTTTGTCTGGCGTTGCGATCACGCATGTGGGAGCACCCAGATCCGTAGTCAGATCCGCAAGTGTGCCGGGATCAGCTGGAGCTGTAATCCTACACTTAGCTAGATTCTGTTGATAGCTAAAGTACTAGTTTGATTGTGATATCTGTTATGACTCTTTTGCCTGCCTGACTCTCCTCTTGAACTTTGATCCTGTACCTCAATATATCTGATACCCAGTTGCCGAACCCTGCCTGTACTTTAACTCCGCCTTTGCCTCCTGACTCTGTACCTCGATATATCTGTTACCCTGTTGCCGAACCCTGCCTGTATTTAGACTCCGTCTTTGCCTCCTGATCCTGTACTTTATCTGTCCGTGTGTGTACGACCTAGCTTGTCCGACCTCGAGAACCGACCTTATTGTTAGAGGCGGTTCTCCGTCCTGTTAGTGACACTTCCTCCTGAGTGTCACTTTCAGACAAACCTTCCTACGCTTTCAACCTGACTCCTCCCACCTTGGAGAGCTCAGGTCTTCGGAAGGAATCTGTGTAGTACTCCTTACTACGCTGAGGCCTAGTCCTCTAAGTGTTACACCAATCACTACACGCTACTCAGGTGAACAGAGGTTAGCTAGTATATCGGATTATCGGTGATACTGCAGATCACTTATAATCTGGTATATTTCTGTATTCCCAGTGATACTGCAGATCACCGGTAATCAGATCCTCTCTGTGCTTCACCGATCGTTACACTCACATCACAAGTGTGGTATGCAATAGAGCAAACCCAAGATAGGAAACTTGACAGATCTGATAATCCACCTACCGGACTTATATGGCATTGATGTAACTTCTAGTAAGTAGCTTTCTCTAAGTAGGAATTTTTGTATTCTACCTAGGGTTGTTCAAACAGTGATGGGACCACCTCGAGTGCCTAAATTTTCCTTCAATATTAGTTTTAAATGGAGTGGGCACCAAGGTTAGCAGTGCAGGATGTGTAGTTAAGGTTAGCCATGGGGGGGGGGGGGGGGTTAAGGAAAAACAGTCTCAACATTTTCAGTAATTTTATAGAATAACTATTTGCCCCAATGGGTTTTTATGGTGTGCCTAATCTTTTACAACACAGGAAATTTTGTTTACATTTCCGCTGTAAACCGCATGCACCTGATAACATTTTAAAGACAAAAGTATTTAAAAGGCACCCTTTATAAATGTTCTTCCTATTGAATGCCCAGCCTAATGACTCTTTATAAAGTTCTCTATGCAAAGAGTTGCATAATATTTTGTTGCTGTAAAACAACAAAAATTAAACAGGTCACATGTACTAATGGTTTTATTCTGTTACATCTTTCCTTTAGTAAAATAAATGTTATCTAACCAAAGTCAAGCTTGGCTAAATACATGAATGCCATCTTGCACATCTCCAGTCATTTTGTTTTACAGGATCCTTTCCTGTTAAGAATATTTGATTATCTGAATTATAAATAAAAGGGACAAAACTTACCTGTAGTAACGCTGGGACTTGTAGTTATGGGGCAGAGGTAATGTTCAATGGTTATATTCTCCAAACATATAGCCTTAATGCAAACACCAGAGCCATCATCTATAGTGTAAATGGTTTCATTGTATCTATATATATTCCCCTTGTATTCACATCTGCATTCTGAAATAAAATAAATAAATATATAAATATGGGAGATTATATATAAGTAAGTACGGAAAGAAAGAGAAAAAGAGAGAAAGAGAGAAAGAAAGAAAGAAAGAGAAAAAGAGAGAGAGAGAAAGAAAGAAAGAAAGAAAGAAAGAAAGAAAGAAAGAAAGAAAGAAAGAAAGGGTATTTATCAATGAAATACCGGTAAATGTAGAAAAAAAATCTTGGAAATGGGTTTTATATGTAGTATGTATAAATAAACATTAGTTTATTTATACATACTACATATAAAACCCAATTTTCAATATTTTTTTCCTAACTGTTCCCTTGTTCACAGATGGACTAAATAATGGGAAATGTCCCCGCCTCTTAAACCGGTACCCCGTCTACATTTACGTTGGAAAATCTTTAACTTTGGGATGATGATAGAGCATTCCATGAAACTAAAGCACCTTTACACTTCTTCAGCTATGATGGTTCTGTCCTGGCTCCCTCAACTCCCGCAAATTCTTTCAGTACAATGAAGGAATCCCTGCGTTGGTCCCATAATACTGACCAAACCACAACTCCTTCACTAGTCATAGGGTGAGGCACAACAATCTCTCTCAGCTGTCCCATGAGGCCGGCCATTACTGATACATTTGGTAGAAAAAGTCTTATTTCACAGGTTTTGTAGGTGTGTTTTTTATAAAAATACAGTAGTACGTGTAAGTACAAAAATAGTTCTTTAAATTTACCTTCAAGAGCATGTATGCATATTATCCCTTCCATGGTGCAATTGCTGTGGAAACAAATTTGAATATGTTTTTTACACCACATACATACAATATATTATGAATATTAAAACAAAAATGTGACGTAAAAAAAGAAATGAGACCACAAGATATCACTTCAGTTTTTTCCACCATCAATAAGACCTATACCCTGTACAATGCAATTGCAAAACAATTTTGTTAGAGGCAAATAAATATAAAAGATAAAGTAAAATAAGCTGGTTGCCTAAGTATGCAAACCCTTATAGGGAACCTAAACTGAGAATGATATGGATTTTTCCTTTTAAAATAATACCAGTTTCCTGACTCTCCTGCTGATCCTGTGCCTCTAATACTTTCAGCCACAGCTCCGGAAGAAGCATGCATATCAGGTGCTCTAACTGAAGTCAGACTGGATTAGCTGCATCGTTGTTTCAGGTGTGTGATTCAGCCACTGCTCCAGCCAAAGAGATCAGTAGGACTGCCAGGCAACTAATATTGTTTAACAGGAAACATCTATATCCCTCTCAGTTTAGGTTCCCTTTAACCACTTGCCGACCGCCCACCTCGGCAACCCCCAGAACCCCCCGCCAACTAACGCCGCTCGGCACCTGGGGGACTTATTAGCCGGGGATCGCGAACAGGGATGCGTGTGCATCTGCCGGCATTAGGCTCCGCCCACCCGCAACGTCAACCCGCCGGCTGTCTAGAAGCACCGGCAGGTTGTTAACCCCCAATCAGCTGCAAACAAAGTGTATAATACACTTTGTAATGTATACAAAGTGTATTATACAGGCTGCCTCCTGCCCTGGTGGTCCCAGTGATTGAGGGACCACCAGGGCAGGAGGCAGACCCCGTAGTAAACATACCAGCACACTGATTCTGCCCCCTGATTGCCCACGGCACCCCTCAGACCCCCCCCCGATCACCCCCTCAGACCACTGTTTGCACCCAATCACCCCCGAATCACCCATCAATTACCCCCGTCACTATCTGTCAATGCTATGTTTTAGATAAGGTCCTAAACTGCCCCCTGGGGGCTCCTGATCACCCCCCCCCCACACACACACACACACCCTCAGATCCTTCCCAGCCACCCCCCCCCCGTGTACTGTATACATCTATTCTCCCCTGTAATCACCCACTGATCACCTGTCAATCACCCCCTGTCACTGCCACCCATCAGATCAGACCCTAACCTGCCCATTGTGGGCACCTGATCACCCGCCCGCAGCCTCAGATCGCCCACAGACCCGCCCTCAGATCACTTCCCAAGTGCATTGTTTACATCTGTTTCCCCCTCTAATCACCCACTGATCACCTATCAATCACCCCCTGTCACCACCTGTCACTGCTACCCATCAGATCAGACCCTCATCTGCCCCTTGCAGGCACCCAATTACCCTCCCACACCCTCAGATCACCTTCAGACCCCCATGATCACCTCGCCAGTGCATTGTTTGCATCTGTTCTCCCCTCTAATCACCCATCAATCACCCGGTCACCCCCTGTCACTGCTACCCATCAGATCAGACCCTAATCTGCCCCTTGCGAGCACACAAACACCCGCCCACACCCTCAGATCGACCTCAGACCCCCCCCTTATCAATTCACCAGTGCATTAATTACATCTGTTCTTCCCTGTAATAACCCACTGATCACCTGTCAATCACCTGCCAATCACCTATCACCCATCAATCACCCCCTGTCACCCCCTGTCACTGCCACCCATCAATCAGCCCCTAACCTGCCCCTTGCGGGCAATCTGATCACCCCACCCACACCATCAGATCGCCCGCAGATCCGCCGTCAGATCACCTCCCAAGTGCATTGCTTACATCTGCTCTCTCCTCTAATCACCCACTGATCACCCATCAATCACCCCCTGTCACTGCTACCCATCATACCCATCAGATCAGACCCTCATCTGCCCCTTGTGGGCACCCAATCACCTGCCCACACCTCAGATCGCCCTCAGACCCCCCCCCTGATCACTTCCCCAGTGCATTATTTACTCATTTACACTTACACATACCCATGCTGGGTGGGAGAAATATCTCTGTAAATGGACAATTGTGTGTAAAAAAAAATAAATCTAAAAAAATCTCATTTACAGAGATATTTATCCCACCCAGCATGGGTATGTGTAAAAATACACCCCAAAACACATTATAATATTTCTCCTGAGTATGGCGATAGCACATGTGTGACACTTTTTTGCAGCCTAGGTGCGCTAAGGGGCCCAAAGTCCTATGAGCATCTTTAGGCTTTACATGGGTGCTTACAATTTAGCACCCCCCAAAATGCCAGGACAGTAAACACAGCCCACAAATGACCCCATTTTGGAAAGTAGACACCCCAAAGTATTCAGAGAGGGGCATGGTGAGTTTGTGGCAGATTTCATTTTTTTTGTCACAAGTTAGCAGAAATGGAAACTTTTTTTTAGTTTTTTTTTGGCACAAAGTATCGTTTTCTGCTAACTTGTGACAAAAAATAAAATCTTCTATGAACTCACCATGCTTCTTAGTAAATACTTTGGGATGTCTTCTTTCCAAAATGGGATCATTTGGGGGGTATTTATACTATCCTGAAATTCTAGCACCTCATGAAACATGACAGGTGCTCAGAAAAGTCAGAGATGCTTCAAAATGGGAAAATTCACTTTTTGCACCATAGTTTGTAAACGCTATAACTTTTACCCAAACCAATACATATACACGTATTGGATTTTTTTTTTTTATCAAAGACATGTAGCACAATAAATGTGGACAAATATATATATATATATATATATATAGAAATTGTACTTTATTTTAAAAATGTCAGCACAGAAAGTTAAAAAAATCATTTTTTTTGACATAATTCATGTCTTTTTTTGCTGAATATAATAAAAACTAAAAATCACAGCAGCAATCAAATAGCACCAAAAGAAAGCTGTATTAGTAACAAGAAAAGGAGGTAAAATTCATTTAGGTGGTAGGTTGTATGACCGAGCAATAAACCGGTAAAGCTGCAGTGGTCTGAATGGAAAAAAAGAGTCTGGTCCTTAAAGAGAACCCGAGGTGGGTTTGAAGAATATTATCTGCATACAGAGGATGGATCTGCCTATACAGCCCAGCCTCTGTTGCTATCCCAAACCCCCCTAAGATCCCCTGCACTCTGCAATCCCTTATAAATCACTGCCACGCTGCTGACAAACAGCTTGTCAGAGCTGGCTGTGTTTATCTCTATAGTGTCAGTCTGCTGCTCTCCCCGCCTCCTGCAGAGCTCTGGTCCCCGCCTGCATCCCTTCCCTCCCTGCTGATTGGAGGGAAGAGACGGGGGCAGGGACCGGAGCTATGCAGGAGGCGGGGGAGCAGCTGAGACTGACACTACAGATGTAAACACAGCCTCACAGCACGGCTGTGATTTATGAGGGATTGCAGAGTGCAGGGGGACTTTAGTGGGGTTTGGGATAGCAACAGAGGCTGGGCTGTATAGGCAGATCCAGCCTCTGTATGCAGATAACATTCTTTAAACACACCTCGGGTTCTCTTTAAAGAGGAACTTCAGCCTAAACAAACGTACTGTCATTAAGTTACATTAGTTATGTTAATTAAAATAGATAGTAATATAATCTCTTACCCACCCTGTTTTAAAAGAACAGGCAAATGTTTGATTTCATGATGGCAGCCATTTTTTTGGTGGTGGCAGGGAGCATGATACACAGTTCCAACTGTCCTGTGTCCTGAGCACCTCTCCCAGTTGCTAGGCAACGTGAATAACAGCATAGGAAATCCCATCATGCTCTGCACAGCATCAGGGAAAAAAAGCCCGGGCTTTTTTTCTTTGATGGGTGGAGCTTAGCTAAAAATTATGCTTTAGTAAGAAAAACAAAGTTCTGATGCTGTGAAACTGTTAAAGAAACACCACGCCTTTTCAGTTCTGCTGAGTAGATTTTTAGTCCGGAGGTTCACTTTAAGGGGTTTTAAGAGTGCAGTCCTTAAGTGGTTAAAGAAACACTTTGGCGAAGCACCAATTACAAAGAAAAACTTCCAGAGCAAGCCTGGATAAGATGAAAAACATCCAGGCCTGGCTAAAATCCATCAAATCTCCCAAAAGTTTCTTGGTCTGATGAGACCAAGGTTGAACTGTATCATGGCCACAATTCCAACAACTATGTTTGGCAGAAAACAACACTTTGTATTACAAAAAAGAATACCATACACATTGGCCTCGATTCATAAAACTGCCTGCGAGCGGGGAAAGTCGAGCGGGGAAACACCGCTGTCGGTATTTCCGCCTTCAGGGTGGTAATTCATAAAAATTTAGCTACTTGTGATATACGTGCGGAGATACTCCGCTGTAGGCAGGCGTTAGGCTGTCGGGAGACGTGCGGAAACAGGGGAAGCAGGCGGAATCCCTCCGTGCGGTGTTCTCTCTGCAGCTGCTTGGGAGGTCTGTCCCATTCACTGCAACGGATTCCGCACGCTTCTCGCCACATCAGAGGTAGCGGTAATACCCGTCCGCATACCGCTACCTCTAATCTTTATGAATTGACATTTGTTACTGTTGCTGTGATAATCACCGCGCAAGGCGGTGATTGATCACTCTGCTCGCAAATGTCGGCTTTTCATGCGGAAAAAGCCTTTATGAATGCATATTTTGGTGTGTGGTCGGTAAAGTGAGCGTTTTTTTGCATTTCCGAATGCGGGAATGCTTTATGAATCGAGGCCATAGTGAAGTATTACTATTTAGAATTTCTTTTCTTTAGCTGGTCAGTGGGAGGGAGTTATGAACAAGTCACACATAGGCAGTTTTGCCCCAAAACCTTTGGTTTCGGCTAGAAAGTTGCAGATAAAAATAAATTTCATCTTTTAACACTACAAATACCCCAAGCATATGCGTGTTTGTGGTTTATAACCAGTGTTTTTTGTTAATGCATCCAGAAACCCAATGTTCTCTTGAACTTTTGACCTATTGCCAATCTGCTTATTTTTCTTTTGTATAAACTTTATTTGGCAGTAACAGTTTTATGCTTACCCAAAATACTGCATTGGGGGCAGTCGGTTACATTATGCGGAGCTTATAAGCCTAGAAACGACAGGCCCCTCAGCGCACTAAAACATAACCTTTATTAGTCTGTCTAAAAATATAAAGGGCAGCTACACAAAAAACAAAAAAACAAAGACACGGCTAAAGAGTATCTGTGTCCCTACTATCCTGACACAGAACAGGTGTGGACTACAAAATTATTGTAGAAAGAACTCTCTTGTAGTCAATACAGATGACGTGGTTCACCAAAGGGTGTACTCTGTATGTATTTAATATAGAGAGACAAAATATCTCTGTATCCCCCAGCTATATATGCCAGAACCACTAGATTCTCTTTCCTGTGTACATCTCCCTCAGTAATTTCTAGTTACCAACCCAACCACAAGCTTAGATCTAAATATTACGTTCTATTTTCCTCCTCTAGAATCCCCCTCCTTGCACTTATGTATACAAGATTTTGCATGTGCTTCACCCCCCCCTCCCCCCCCCCCCCCCCATCCTCCCCTCTGGAATCCTCTGCCACAACACATCTGTCACTCTCCAACCTTTGATATCTTTAAACGTTCCTTCAAAACTCACTTTTTCCGTCAAGCATACGCTCACCTTTTGACCTCTGGCCAAGTTTGTACTCCTACTGGGTAAGTGTGTCCTAAGACACACTGGCCTACATGCAATTAACTTTTTCTCCTGAGTTTTCTCCTAGGAGATAAATTTGCATCTTTTATTAAAATAATTACATAAAAGTGTATGTAAAAGTACTAACAAAATATTTTGATGATTGCTTGCATGCCGATGGTTTAAATGGCATGTTATTGACAATTCTGAAAAGGTTACCTAGGAGAAAACTAAGGAGAAAAACAAAATTGCATATGGTCACTTCCTCTAGGTATGAATACTGCATACTACCCCACCTCTTGCCCCCCCCCCCCCCCCCACACACACACACACACACACACACACACACACACACACACACACACACACACCTTCCCTTTTAGATAGTAAGCTCAGCTCATAAGGGTAGGGCTCTCTTGCCCTTTTGTGTCTTGGATTTTGTTACACATTTATTCATATTAATTTTGTCACTGTTATTAACAATTCTGTACTTTGTACCGATTCTGTATTTTGTACCAACTCTGTATTTTGTATATCATTGTCTGTGTTATTTTGTACCCCAAACCTCAAAAGACAGTTTGTTGAGAATTCTAAAATCCACCCAAAAATAAACCATGTAAGTGTTTCACCCCTGCGGTCTTCGGCAGGAATGACAATTATACACAGTGAGAGTGCAAGAAAAATAACAAACCCTCCCACCAAAAGTATACCAAAACAACGGTCAGCATTTCAACCCCTGTCAGAACTGCGCACTGCTCAAAGTATCAGGCTAAAATAGTTTCTGTGAGAGGGAAGTCAATGGTAATGCCCCCTTGGCCTGCCTCTCGCTTCTTGTCCATGAAATATACACTATCATGCCATTGTTAGGGCAAGCAGCAGTAGGTAATAGCTTACCTGCCAGGCTATGTGTAGCTTAATGGCCAACCCCCGCCTTGGTATCCATGCCTCATCTATCTGAATCAAAGATTCAAAGCCTCCGGGACCTCTCCTGGTGACTTCTGGGCCAGGGATAACCCAACTGAAAGTACATATTAGCTATGGTGTTCTTTCTCCTAGCATCCTCCTATCTCCGCCTCCAGTGCATCTATAGATATGCAGGTAGGCTGAGGAAAAGGGGCAGGGGTGTGTATCTCCATTGTTATGATTTTGGTGGGGATTTTGTTATTTTGCTTGCACTCTCACTGTATATAATTGTCACTCCTGACGAAACTCACAAGGATGAGTTTCATTGTAACTGATAGATTGTTACATTGTAACTGATAGAACATTTCTGAGGCTATTGCGAGGGATCATTTATTTAAAGGGACAGGTAAGTATTAACCTCCCTGGCGGTAAGCCCGTGCTGAGCACGGGCTATGCCGCCGGGAGGCACCGCTCAGGCCCCGCTGGGCCGATTTGCATAATTTTTTTTTAGCTGCGTGCAGTGCCCGATCGCCGCCGCTACCCGCCGATCCGCCGCTATACGCGTTGCCGCAGCCGCCCCCCCCCCCCCCCAGACCCCGTGCGCTGCCTGGCCAATCAGTGCCAGGCAGCGCCGTGGGGTGGATCGGAGTCCCCTTTGACGTCACGACGTCGATGACGTCGGTGACGTCATCCCGCCACGTCGCCATTTCGTCGATCTTTGAACGGGATCTCCTGATCTCCGATCGCCGGCGGCGATCGGAGGGGCTGGGGGGATGCCGCTGAGCGGCTATCATGTAGCGAGACCTCGTCTCGCTACATGAAAAAAAAAATTAAAAAAAAAACGTATTTGCTGCCCCCTGGCGGATTTTGACAAACCGCCAGGAGGGTTAATGGTTAATTAAGAATATTAAAGGACTTTTTTCGTGGTTATGTTTTTTGTTCAATTAAAATACTTTTTCTAAGTGTTTGTGTGTTTATTTACTTTTAACTCTTAAAGGAAATGGGTAAGAGGTACAAGTACCCCTATACACATTTCTCCTGGGAGGGGGTGGGCATCTGGGGGACACCTTTTTAAAGGGGACTCCCAGATGCCACCATGAACCGACCCCCCCCAGGAAATCGTGGCCTCCACCTCCACCGCCCATCGGAGGTGGAGAAGAGCCCCTTGTCCTTGGATTGGACAAGGGCTCGGAGGGGGAGGGGAAAGCTTGGCTGCCCCTCCCCTTCCGAGACCCCCCAATCCATGGACCATGCGGGCTGGTATAGTCATGGTGCGGAGACCCACGCGGCCGGTGCTCCGCATTCTGGCTATCCCAGCCTGCATGGGGGACAAGGGGTTAAAGAGGTCTGGGAGGGGGGACCCCACGTCGTTTTTTTTTAATATTTCCCACACTTAGAACGAAGTAAGTAAAACTCTTCCCACTTGGGGGAATCTATGAAAAGAATACACTATTGTTACCTGTGCAAAAGAAACTGACATTTTCCGCATTTAAAAGACATTTTTGCCCTTGAAACTTAAAAATCGATTTTCTCAAAAACTATAAGGTCTTTTTGAAAAAAAAAATGTTTCCTCTTATTTCCACTGATCCCCTTAATATACCCTGGGAATTTGGTGTTCCTAAATTTTAAGCAGGCTTTGCTATTAACCGTTAAAGTCGGCGGGTTTTTAAATGTATATATTTTTCCTTTGAACTTTTAAAATCGATTTTCTCCAAAACTATAAGGTCTTTTTGAAAAAAAAATGTTCCTCTTATTCCTTCTGATCTCCTTAATATATTCTCCAAATTTGAGGCTCTTAGCATTTAAGGGGGCTTTGCTATTAACCCTTAAAGTCGGCGGCTTTTTTATATTATACGGGAGCGTAATATTACACGATTACGGCAGACTGTGTAATTTCAATAGGGGTTTACGGTCTTACGCGTAATTTGTTACGCGTAATAACGTAACCTACAGTCTACGCGTAATTAATTACGTATAATACCGTAACCTTACACGTAACGCTTACGGTGCATTTGTAGTGAATTACGATGCGTAATTACGCTAATGCGTAATTTCGGCCCAGCACTGGACCTGGCAGGGGAGAGAATGTGAAGTGAAGCACCCCCCCCCCCCCAAGAGACAGCAACACAGCACGGGAAGGAAATAGAACCAGTACAGAGAGGAGCTTCCTGCTTGAGCAATAGGCAGCATGCACAGGCAGACTGCTGTGAGTATATAACAGTAAAGCTGTCCCCCCTACCATCTTGCGCTGTCCCCCATTCCCAGCCCTGTTTTTCTATCCCTTCCATCTTGCACCTCCTCCCCTCTGTTTCATACCCCCCCCCCCACTTGTGCTCCCCCGTTTTTTTATACCACCTCCATTTTGTGCTCTCCCCTTCCCTCTTGTGCTCTTTCTTCTTCTTTTTTGTCTCCTAGCTTTCACTTCTCCCCTCTACTCTCCAGGGGCTTATCTACAGTCCTCCAGGCACCACAGCAAAAATCCCCCCCCCCAAAAAAAATTACAGTATGCCCCCATTTCCTTCCCTCCCCATTTAGGCAGAGCAGCAGCGGCACATGATACATTACGTGTTCTCCCAGCTGCAAGACAGGTTCTCTTTTGTGTTACTCATCACCACGCTGTGCATGTTACCACTTGGCACATGGTGATTGGCTGAATGCTGCAAGGAGGAGCTACACTGAAGAGAAGTTAACCGGCCCTATCCTGCAGCCAGGAGCATGTAATGTATAGCACTCGCCTGCTGCTCTGTGTCTCTCCCTTTTTTCCCTTTTTAGTTATAGTCTAATATCCTACCATATTATTATTATTATTATTATGTATTTATATAGCCCTGACATCTCCTACAGCACTTTACAGAGTACGTAGTCATGTCACCGACTGTCCGTAGAGGAGCTCACAATCTATTCCTACCATAGTTATAGCCTAATGTTCTTTCATATTAGTATGCTTTTATAGAATGCTGACATCTTCTGCAGCACTTTACAGAATACATAGGGCTCTATTCAGAGGCAGCCTTAGACTATGCGGGGCCTGGGGCGAGTGCTGTATGCGGGGCCTAGAGCCATAAGTGTAGGCCATATACCGTACCACCACACTCATGGCCTTTTAAAGGGAACCTTAACCACTAAGGACCGGGCATTTTCTGGTGATCACAGATCACGTTGCAGCCAGGGCGACCAGACTTCCCCCCCATTTTTCCCCACTAGGGGGATGTCCTGCTGGGGGGGGTCTGATTACCGCCGGCTATCTGCCTGTTGCGGGGGGGGCTCCTCAAAGCCCTCCTCCGCAGCAATTTCCGCCCACCCTTTGTTTCGCTCCCTTTCCCTCTCGGTGATGCGTCCTGCGCCGCCTCTGATAGGCTTCAGCCTATCAGATGCCGGCGATCCCCTGCCAATCAGAGGCCGGGGATTGCCGATCTCCTTTATGCTGTAAACAGCGGGGATTTCTTCCCCGCATGTTTACAATTAGCCTGCGAGCCACGATCGGAGGCTCGCAGGCTGTTCACGGAGACACCCTCCGTGAACTGACATGGAAAGGCTGCTCGAACGAGCGGCCATTTCCATGCAAAACCACTTACGACTTGCCGCTGCCTATCGGCGTTAGGCAGTCGTTAAGTGGTTAATATAAGTAAAAAGCAAAACATGAATTTAACTTACCTGGGGCTTCCACACGCCCCCTGCAGCTGCCCTGTCATTAAGCAATGATCGCTCAGCGAACCTCCCGTACCCCACAGCGCCCCTCTTTCAGTCGGGGCGACTCGCCAAGTCACTGTCTACTGCACTGCCGCCGGAGAGAGAGCGCACTTTTCTTGGCCGCGACTGGAGGAAGTTACGGGACCAGTACCGGAGCTGCTGGCAGCGGAGGACGGCAACGTGGGAGCGATCCGTGCGCATGGAGCTGGAGGAAGACCCAGGTATGTATAAAAAAAAAATTCTCATGTCTCTGGTACAAGTAAAGTGCTTAGTGCTAATTGCTATTAAGAAACTATATGCATATATGCAAGACTTAAAGAGAACCCGAGGTGGGATTTAATTATGTTAGTGGGGCACAGAGGCTGGTTGTGCACACTAACACCAGCCTGTGTTGCCCCATGGTGTGCCTCCAGGACCCCCCTGCACGCTGCTATCCCCTCCGCAATGCTGGCGACACGCAGTTTCACACACAGCGTGTGTGTTATTGTCGCTGGCTTGTTTCCGCCTCCTCCCCCTAGCTGTCGGCACTTCCTAGCTTGCTTCTCCTGCAACACTGCAGCCCAAGCGGCAGAAGAACCGCTTGCAGAGATCCACTGAGACTGAGATGAGCCGAATACTGCGAGCCCAAGGCAGAAGAACCGCTTGCAGAGATTCTCTGCAAGCGGTTCTTCTGCTGGCTCGCAGTGTTCGGCTCATCTCAGCCTCAGTGGATCTTTCTGCAAGCGGTTCTTCTGCCGCTTGGGCTGCAGTGTTCGGCTCATCTTAGCCTCAATGGATCTCTGCAAGTGTGTTCGGCTCTCTTCACTTCACCGGACATTTCAAAAATCCGGGAGGACAGCCCGGACAGGTCTGAAAAATTGGACCTGTACGAGCAAAAGAGGGCGCATGGTCAGCCTACATAATGCTGTGAAAGGTGTTAGGTAAATAAACAGGCAGCCTGTTTATTTAGCTAAGACATTTCAAAGCACAGTACTTTCTCCTGAATGAACTTGCACTAGGAGGACAGGGCTGTGAGCTGACAGAGAGAAGAAAGATATTAGCCCTAATCATGCAGCCAAGCTTCCCTTGCCTTGGCATGGCCGGATCTGTATCTGGGCTATAAATTATCCAGAAGATCTTTGTAAACCAAAGCACTGTCTAATACGTGTTGCTCTCTCTAATAGAAACTTGCTTTTAGGGAAATCCCAAATCTTATATTTCACTGTAATGCCCCTTTAAGTGTAAATGGGGCCTTAGGGTCTCACTGTTAGAATCCTAATTCCTTTGTTTATGAAACAGAACAATTGTGGAGACTTAGGTGGGGCAGTGAGTCTTAAAGCAGGTAATTTAGGTGCTGGTGGCTTTGTAGTAAAATGGATGCTGCAAACAGGCATGTGCAGAGGGGGGAACTCTGGGTACCCAAACACCCCCCCTTTTTACTCCCCCCCCTTTTACATCCCCATAAAAAGTCCCCTTTGGTGGGAAAAACAAAGCTTTGCCTCCCTACCGCAGGAAGCTCCTCCCCATCTGGGATGTTTTGGAGTTAAGAGGTGCTATACAGGAATCTTAGTGCCCGATTCATCAAGCTGCACTGCTAAAGCAGCGCAGCTTAATGTTGTGTAGTGCGCGCTATCCACACCTTACATAGCAGCGCTTGCTGCCATGTAAGGAGTGTGCCTTCTTTAGTTATGCGCATTGCTTCCTTAGCAATGCACGTAATAAACTGTGGGTGGCCCTGCTCCAGTTAATTATCGCTTTCACGATACTTCATCACCTGCAGCCGCTACTGTATTAATTTACATAACAACGTAAATTAATACAGTAGCGGCCACGAGTGAAGTATTGCGGTAACGATAATTCACTTGCGCAGCTTGATGAATCAGGCCCTTAGTGTAATCATCCCCACAGCTGTGTGGGACCAGGTAAGATGGTGTCTTACTGACAGCAGTGACCTCTCCCTCAACCTTGCACCCACAGGGACCTCTTTCTCCACCTAGGACCCATACTGACCTCCCCAGCATTAGCACTGCAGTGAATCTGCCTACCCCAGCACCCACACTGACCCCTCCCACCCCCAGCACCCACGTTGACGTTTCACTCCCCCAGCAGCACCCTTCCTGTCCCCAGCAGCACCCATAGTGACCTCCTCCAGCACCTAAACTGACTTCTCCCTCCCCCAACACCCCCAATGCCTTCCCCTTCTTGCAGCACCCACACTGACCTCTACTTACCCCAACATCCACCCACACCCCTTTCCCCCATAGCTGGCACCCTTTTACTCACACTCACATGACACCAAGTACCTGCACCCAGGCCTAACATTGCACCCAGTACTGACACCTGCACACAGCACCCACATGGAACCCATTATCTGCATCAAGCAACCACTTAACCAGTACCCGCACCCAAAGTATCTGCATTTAAAACCCAAGTGACACCCAAAGCCCACCCATAGCCAGCGCCCAGTACAGACATAATACCACGTATTCGCACCTGCACCCGGCACCCACATGACATCCAGTAAATGCCACCAGATCTCACATGGCACTAAGTACCTGCAATCAACACAGCCATGACACTCGATACCCATCCAATGCCAGAACCCACACGACACCCTGTGCCCACACCCAGAACCCACATGGCACCAAGCATCTGCTTTCAGCGCCCACATGACAACCAATACCCCCCTACCCAGAAATGAGGAGGGGGGGTCCGTGCGGCCACCGGTGACAGGTGGCCGCACCATTGAATGCAGCCAGCGCATCTGTGACTGAATGTACATGTGTGTCTTGGGCACGAGGCCCCTTATTTAAATTTAAGGACTCTCTGCATGGCCCTGGCTGCAAACACTTAAAACGCTAATATTGGTGGAAGGACATTTTATGGGTGGAGATTGTGGTGCAGATACCGGTAGCAAGGGTGGGCTGGGATGGGGGAAGTTAGGAGTTGGTAGGGGGTACGTGTGAGAAGAGGGCTTGGTAAAGTGATAGAAGTCATAGAAGAATGTCAGTAATGTTGCTAATATTCTACTATTAGTTATTGTGACACTCACACGGTTCCCAAAAAAACGCATGTGTGCCATTTAACAATTCATTACAAATACCAAAATTACATTATTTTTTTTACATCAACTTTTTTTTTTCTCTTCTCCCTGGCTCTTTAATAGCTTGCAATTACAGAACCTTTCGCCTAAGTGTGAAAAGCTGTCCCCAAGAGTTCCTAGGTTTATGGTCCCATCAATCAGATCAAGTCAGATATGAGCTTGACAGATCCAATTTAGAGCAAGGATTTGAGACTGTCTGGCATCAATCTCAGCACGGGAGTCTCCTAGGGTTCCCTCAGCTGATAGATCAAAGGAGGCCATCTCCCAGCTGGCCTTCTCACCGAGTTAGAAAACCTTTCTGTGACCACACAACTATGAAATCAATCGTATGTCATAAATATGACTTTCCAAATGGGCGTCGGCCTTTAGAACCCACTTATTATGAAATTCAGAACAAACCACACGACTGGATGTTTCCGAATTCACGGTAAGCCCTGCCAAAGCAGAGATATGCATTTTGGGGTCACAATTCACTCCAGACCCCTCAAGTTTGATATCATTGTTCTAGATAAATTCTGACCAACCTGAAAATGTTACTAGATTTAACATAACCTGTACAATTTTGGACATAGAACGCCTATCATGATTTTGGTATATTTTCTGTCTGCATGAGAAGGGGCTGGCTCATCTCAGGTTCCAAGAGTTGTGTGATCCCCGCCCTCACTCCGCCTTGCTGGAGTGAAGGGCTATAACTTTACAGAGCTCAGAAAGCTCTGGGTCCAAAGTCCAACATCTAAATCTGACGTCGAAGTAACATCAAATCAACAGCCAGCTGGACACCGGCAAAATCACTTGGATTATTTCCCAAAAATGGCAATGGCAATCAGCCAACTTGGACTTTCTCCAAAGACTTGCAATTGCCGTATGGACTACCAATCACGGTATTTGAATTGTACATTAAGACATTCTGTTTCTTTTTACCTCTACCCTATTTCTATCAAACCAATCTGTTCTGCCAGACAGGGCCGGATTTGGGGAAAGGCCCCCAAGACTGGTGCCTAGGGCGCCAGAATCCACCAGAAGGTGAGGGGCGGGTGGTGACAGGTTGACTTCACCTGTCACCAGCCCTGAAATCTGCTTCCTAAGTCCGCAGCATCCACATCACCGCTGCTACACAGCGCTTCCTGTTACAGCGCTAATCCTCTTCCTGCTCAGCCGCCCCTCCCCCTTCCCAGAGAGTAGGAGCCGGTGCGAATGTCCATCTTCATCCTCTCTTCCCCCCTCAGTCACTCGCAGAGCGGGAGTCAGTCACCGAACTTTCAGCGCTGAAGATTCCTCTGTCTCACTGTCACATGTAAGAGACGCTGACTGGATTGAGAGATGCACTGCAGAGCCTGACACTGACCAGTGAGACAGAGGAATCTTCAGCGCTGAAAGTTCAGTGACTGACTCCCGCTCTGCGAGTGACTGAGGGGGGAAGAGAGGATGAAGAAATCCACACCGGCTGCTGGGGGAGGGGGGTCGGCTAGAGGTGATGGGGACAGAATCGGGCTTCCTACACTTAGGGGGAGGGGGGTTACTTGTGGACGGCATTTGGCAGCCTATACTAAGGGAGGTGGGGGCACCATCTGGCTACCTATACTAAGGGGGGGTGGGCAGCATCTGGCTGCCTATAATAAAAGGGGGACAGCATCTGGCTACCTATACTAAGGGGGGCAGCATCTGGCTACATATACTAAGGGGGCAGCATCTGGCTACATATACTAAGGGGGGCAGCATCTGGCTACCTATACTAAGGAGGGGTGGGCAGCATCTGGCTGCCTATAATAAAAGGGGGACAGCATCTGGCTACATATACTAAGGGGGGCAGCATCTGGCTACCTATACTAAGGGGGGGGGGGCAGCATCTGGCTGCCTATAATAAATGGGGGACAGCATCTGGCTACCTATACTAAGGGGGGCAGCATCTGGCTACCTATACTAAGGGGGGCAGCATCTGGCTACCTATGCTAAGGGGGGGGGGGCAGCATCTGGCTACCTATACTAAGGGGGGCAGCATCTGGCTACCTATACTAAGGGGGGGTGGGCAGCATCTGGCTGCCTATAATAAAAGGGGGACAGCATCTGGCTACATATACTAAGAGGGGGGAGGAACACAACATTTGGGTAAGGAAGAAGAGGGTCCCAGGCAGCAGTGAGGGGTCTGAATATGCTCAGTACAGGAACAGTGGACAACAGGATGATCTATTAAAGGGCAACTGTAAAGAAAGGGATATGGATGCTTCCATATTTATTTCCTTTTAAACAATACCAGTTGCCTGGCAGCCCTGCTGATTTATTTGGCTGCAGTAGTGTCTGAATCACACCAGAAACAAGCATGCAGCTAATCTTGCACAGATCTGACAATAATGTCAGAAACACCTAATTTGCTGCATGCTTGTTCAGGGGCTATGACTAGAAGTATTAGAGGCAGAGGATCAGCAGGATAGCCAGGCAACTGGTATTGCTTAAAATGAAATAAATATGACAGCCTCCCTATCCATCTAGTTACAGTTGTCTTTTAAGGTATTTTTTGTGTAATGTTCACTTTAAGACTTTTTGCTTGGGGAAAGTGTAAGTTTGGGGGTGAGATGTTGGTAGCGGTGGTGGTGGGGGGGAGTGGGGATTTTTTTTGGGGGGGGGGGGGGGGGGTAGGGGGCGGCTGGTGGCAGTGGGCCTTGGGCGGTAAAAGGTACAAATCCGGCCCTGCTGCCAGACTGGTATATTTATCTGTGGGTTAAAGTATACTGTGTGTATGTAGTTTTAGAATAAAACTAACGATTATATCGCTCAGTCTTGTGCCTGTTCTGGTCATCCGATTGTTGCTACAAATGATCTACCCTCCGGAGAGTCATTCTACCACACTGTTTTATTATTTTCTTATAAAGTATCGTTTGCTAGTTAGGTTGTAAATAACCGTTTTCTTCCTTCTAGGAATAGCTAGCGGGAGTCTCTTTCCTCCCTAACACGAGAGAGTGGTGGCAGTGAAATGTATTGATTGTACATACAATCGGGATTGCACATGTATGGGCACCTCCAACCAATCTTAACCTTTTACTACACACACAGTGAATCTGCCACCAGAAGTCTCTAGTGCATGAGACCTGCATGGCAACAGTGACCTAGTAATACGGGATTGGTGAGTCATTGTCACATTACATATTGTTGACAGCGTTGCGACCAATCTTCAGCATCAGTCTGTTCACCTTACTTCCATCCATCGGAGGTCACTATTCCCTGATTGATAACGGGAGCAGATTAGACGGGATTGTCTCGCTCTGTCACATTACTACATTCTGACAATCCAGCAACCGGTCTATTAACGTCTTTTAGACGCGATTGCGGGGCTGGATTGTCACAGTTATTGCTCAGTAGAAGAATATCAGTAATTTTTGATTTTTTACTAACAGTTTCTCCTAATGCCAAAATTTCCACAGACCTCGTTTTGGCATCCAGCCATAAAGACAATGTGTATTGTCACTTAAACCCCCTTGCCGGTCCAATTCCCGCCGGCAAGGGGGTAGCGCAGCACTTTATTATTTTCTTATAAAGCGTTGTTTGCTAGTTAGGTTGTAAATAACCGTTTTCTTCCTTCTAGGAATAGCTAGCGGGAGTCTCCTTACTCCCTAACACGAGAGAGCGGTGGCAGTGAAATGTATCGATTTTACATACAATCGGGATTGCACATATATGGGCACCTCCAACCAATCTTAACCTTTTACTACACACACAGTGAATCTGCCACCAGAAGTCTCTAGTGCATGAGACCTGCATGGCAACAGTGACCTAGTAATACGGGATTGGTGAGTGATTGTCACATTACATATTGTCGACAGCGTTGCGACCAATCTTCAGCATCAGTCTGTTCACCTTACTTCCATCCATCGGAGGTCACTATTCCCTGATTGGTAACGGGAGCAGATTAGACGGGATTGTCTCGCTCTGTCACATTACTACATTCTGACAATCCATCAACCGGTCTATTAACGTCTTTTAGACGCGATTGCGGGGCTGGATTGTCACAGTTATTGCTCAGTAGAAGAATATCAGTAATTTTTGATTTTTTACTAACAGTTTCTGCTAATGCCAAAATTTCCACAGACCTCGTTTTGGCATCCAGCCATAAAGACAATGTGTATTGTCACTTAAACCCCCTTGCCGGTCCAATTCCCGCCGGCAAGGGGGCAGCGCAGCACTTTTTAAAAAATTTTTTTTTTAAATCATGTAGCGAGAGCAGGGCGAGTAGCGGCGAATCGGCTGCGATCGCGTACCACACGCAGCTAGCAAAGTGCTAGCTGCGTGTAGGAAAAAAAAATATGCAAATCGGCCCAGTGGGGCCTGAGAAATCCTCCTGCGCAGGTTACCCCGAGCTGAGCTCGGGATAACCGGTAAGTAGGTTAAAATTTCTAAGTCTCTACCAACTGACTTAGGTAAAAAAAAGGCCCCATTTTTAGGCCCCATTCGCAATTTTGAGTTCAATGCACATCTAGTGTCTTTCAATGGCATCACATTTGTCCTGTTTTTTTGTTTTTAATTATGTTTTGCGTTTGGTCTGCATTTTAACTGCTTCCAGACTGTACTTTTTGCAATCTACGCCCTGTTTGTGGCTGCTTATACCTGACAGGTCGCAGATTTCTATTTACTACAAGCATAGAGATCTGGTGGTAATCTGACAAGATTAGCGGTATGCTTGTTTCGGGTCTTATTCAGACACTACTGCAGCCTAATAGATGAGCAGGGCTGCCGGGCAACTGGTATTGTTAAAAAGGAAATAAATATGGCAGCCTCCATATTTTTCTCACTTCAGTTGACCTTTAAGAGGTTTTGGCTTGTATCCTCTACCTAAGAATTGGCATCTCAATATAGTGGCTTCTTCTACAAATGAGGACCCATCTGAATAGTTCTGCCTGGCATGTAAGTATTGTCCAAGTGGTACTATGTGTTTTGGGTGAAAACTGTCCACTGCAAGACTGAATTGGTGGCTGTTGATTCATGGTACAAAGATGTATGGGTGAGACCGTGCATCCATAAATGCAAGAAAGGAATCATGGTATAATCAAAACAATGTAAATTGTATAATCCTGTAATATAGCTTCCGTACCTTTCCAGAAGATGAGGATGTCATCAATGTACCTGTGCCACCCAAGAATGTGACACATGTACAGGTCAAGACTCTCGCCTGATAAAATGTTTCTTTCCCACTCCCCAAAGTACAGATTGGCCAGCGACAGGCCGCAGGTCATGCCCATCACTGCCCCTGCACCTGGAGGTAGTGGGTATCTTCAAATTCAAAAATATTGTGTGAAAGTAGAAATGTTACCAATTCTAACAAAAATGCACTACTGTATGTGGTCTCTACTATAAAGTTCATCCAAAAAGACCTTAACTGGTGCTATCCCCTTAGCATGGAGGATGCTGGAGTAAAGGGTGTCTACGTCCAGTTCCCTCAATCAATTTACTGACACTGTCTTTCTCCTTCAGTGACCCCAAACCTCATTGACCGCCTACCTGCCACCATAAGTCTCCCAGGAACAGGAAACTTATTTCTGTGAAATTTCAGTATGGAGTAGAAGGTAGGTATGATAGGATTGGCTATTTTCAAAATTGAGGCTATATCCATGGAGATCACTCCCTCATCTTGTGCTTTCTTAATAATTACTACTCTGTGGTCCACTCTGGCATGCTTACTTAATAGCTTACTTAATAATGGACTCCATGGTCTGCTGACTCTTGGCATTACTGGGCGCGGACACCACCATGTAACACTCTTTATCTTTCAAAATGTAATGGCACATTCCGTTATAATCTGCCATGCCCATTATAATTAATTATAAGAGGCTGTGCCGTGACATTTTCCCACTGTGTGTGCATGCTGTGCCTGTGCCCTTGTCTCGCCCTGGGTCCTGCCGTTCAGTCTGTGTGCAGTTGTGTGTCTGCTATATGGTGTTGTTGCCACCGTATGGTGTTCTGCCCTTTGCCTGTGTCCATCCCCACAAGACATCTAGGGGAACCTTCTAAAAGTGGGAAGGATATGTAAGGAGTGAGAAACCATGATGATGCAGCATTGGTCCAGCAAAACTAGTCAGTAACACACAGGCCTCTGATGTGATTTATCCCTCTCAATTAATTCAGACGATCCTGCTGGTCTGCCTGACGTATTCAGATCTACTGAACCTGAATGGGCTGTCCTATGTGACTCTGCAAAAACCTGTATTTTTAAATGCTGTCAGAGTTCTATAGATCTAAACACTAGTCAGTAGTCATTTGCACTGCTAACCATTTTCATATCTATTTTGGCAGTAAAGAAGAAACACTTATTAGCTTTCATAATAAGAACGTGCTCATATTCTTGAAGCTTAGTCTGTTTGGTGTCAGGAGTTAAGCCGGCTTAGCATGCAACAGGTTATTTTCTGCCTTAGCTTCAAATTCTGTCGTAAAAATACTTAAATATGTTCTGTGGATTATTAAAACAACAAAAACTGACACTTACCTGGGGCTTCTATCGGCCCCCTGCAGCTGTAATGTCCTGCGCCATCCTCCTACAATCCCCCATTCCCTGCTGCTGGTCCCGGTCAACTTAACTGTCTGATGCAAGTGCGGCTGCGCGGCCGTGGCCACATGCGTGCTCGCTCTCAGTGTGTCTTCACGAGCTTACTGTACAGGCGCAGTATGAGCAAACCTCGTACTGCGCCTGCACAGTAAGCTCCCAGAGACGCGAGCGGGAGCGAGCATTATTCGTCTAATTAGACGAACAACTGACTGGTGCCGGCGGCGGGGAATGGAGGATTGTATGAGGATGGGGCGGGACATGACAGCTGCAGGGGGTGATAGAAGCCCCAGCCAGGTAAGTGTCAGTTTTTTGTTTTTTTTAATTATCCACAGAACCCCTTTAATGTCCTTGACTTTATGGCTAATAAAGTTAAGGTTGCAGAGTTTAAACATTTCTAGAGGTGGGCCGAACGGTTCGCTGGCGAACGGTTCCAGGCGAACCGTTCGATTCGCCCTATAATGCTCTATGAGGGTCAACTTTGACCCTCTGCATCACAGTCAGCAGGCGCATTGTAGCCAATCAGGCTACGCTAAGCCCTGAAGCCCCCCCCCCCCCTTATATAAGGCAGGCTCCGGCGGCCATTACCCTCACTCGTGTGCCTGCTAGAGACAGAATAGGGACAGCTGCTGCAGACTTGTTCTCCTAGGGACAGATTAGTCAGGCTCTTGCCTTCTTAGCTTGCTTAGCTGAATCTTATTGCTATAATAGCACCCCAGAAAAGCTCTTTTCAGAGCTCATCCTGCTGTGATTACTTTTTTTTTTCTGTGTTTGAAACTGACACTTGTGGTGTTTAGATAGCATTGTTAATTCATACTGTGTGTTCCACTGCCAGCAGCAGCAGCACATTCAGTGACTAGTACTACTACCTGTGTGTGTGATACACTTGTGTTGTTTAGACAGCATTGCTAATTCATACTGTGTGTGTCCCACTGCCAGCAGCAGCAGCACATTCAGTGACTACTACCTGTGTGTGTGATACACTTGTGTTGCTTAGACAGCATTGCTAATTCATACTGTGTGTGTCCCACTGCCAGCAGCAGCAGCACATTCAGTGACTACTACCTGTGTGTGTGATACACTTGTGTTGCTTAGACAGCATTGCTAATTCATTCTGTGTGCCCACTGCCAGCAGCAGCAGCACATTCAGTGACTACTACCTGTGTGTGATACACTTGTGTTGCTTAGACAGCATTGCTAATTCATACTGTGTGTCCCACTACCAGCAGCAGCAGCACATTCAGTGACTACTACCTGTGTGTGTGATACACTGGTGTTGTTTAGACAGCATTGCTAATTCATACTGTGTGTCCCACTGGCACTGCCAGCAGCAGCAGCACATTCAGTGACTACTACCTGTGTGTGTGATACACTTGTGTTGCTTAGACAGCATTGCTAATTCATAATGTGTGTGTACCACTGCCAGCAGCCCTCCAGCATTCAGCAGCACATTCAGTGACACCTGTGTGCGTGACAGGGAGCTGCACATTGTACTACCTACCCAGTACTGCATTTACCTACTACTAGTACCTGTTGTGTTTAATTAACCCACCTCATCACTGCATACACCTACGTTTGTGTTGAGTGAACCCACCTCGCTGCACATAACTACCTTTTGTGTTGAGTGAACTTGCGTCACTGCATATAACTACCTTTTAAGTTGAGTGAACTCACCTCACTGCATATCTACCTTTTCTGTAGAGTGAACTCACCTCACTGCATATATAACTACCTTTGGGTTGAGTGAACTCAGCTGACTGCATATAGCTATGTTCTGTATTCAGTGAACTCACCTCACTGCATATATAACTACGTTTGGGTTGAGTGAACTCACCTCACTGCACATAACTACCTTCTGTGTTCAGTGAACTCACCTTACTGCATATATAACTACCTTTGGGTTGAGTGAACTCAGCTGACTGCATATAGCTACCTTTTGTGTTCAGTGAACTCCCCACACTGCATATATAACTACCTTTGGGTTGAGTGAACTCACCTCACTGCACATAGCTACCTTCTGTGTTCAGTGAACTCACCTCACTGCATATATAACTACCTTTGGGTCGAGTGAACTCAGCTGACTGCATATAGCTACCTTTTGTGTTCAGTGAATTCACCTCACTGCATATAGATACCTTTTGTGTTCAGTGAACTCACCTCAGTGCATATATAACTACCTTTGGGTTGAGTGAACTCACCTCACTGCATATAGCTACCTTCTGTGTTCAGTGAACTCACCTCACTGCATATATAACTACCTTTGGGTTGAGTGAACTCACCTCACTGCACATAGCTACCTTCTGTGTTCAGTGAACTCACCTTACTGCATATATAACTACCTTTGGGTTGAGTGAACTCACCTCACTGCACATAGCTACCTTCTGTGTTCAGTGAACTCACCTCACTGCATATATAACTACCTTTGGGTTGAGTGAACTCACCTCAATGCACATAGCTACCTTCTGTGTTCAGTGAACTCACCTCACTGCATATATAACTACCTTTGGGTTGAGTGAACTCAGCTGACTGCATATAGCTACCTTTTGTGTTCAGTGAATTCACCTCACTGCATATAGCTACCTTTTGTGTTCAGTGAATTCACCTCACTGCATATAGCTACCTTTTGTGTTCAGTGAACTCACCTCACTGCATATTTAACTACCTTTGGGTTGAGTGAACTCACCTCACTGCATATAGCTACCTTCTGTGTTCAGTGAACTCACCTCACTGCATATATAACTACCTTTGGGTTGAGTGAACTCACCTCACTGCATATACCTAGCTTCCCCCCGAGATGGACAAAATGGACAAACCAGGTAGAGGAAGAGGTTGAGGCAGACCCAGAGGAAGGCCACCTGGCACTGGCAGGTCTGTGCGAGGTGGTGTTGCTGTGATTTCGTGCGGACCTGGACCAAAGTACAGTGCTCAGAAGAAGGCATGTGCCATCACTTCCCAAAATTGTGAGGACGTGCTTGAGTATTTAACACAGAAAACCTCATCTCCAGCAGCCACCAGCGCTACAACAAGCACCACATCCGCTGCATTTGACACTTCGCAGGAGTTATTTGGGGGTGGTGGTGGTGAAATCACTGATTCACAGCCACTACTGCAACAACAAGAAGAAGGCGCAGGTACACCACCTCATACATCTGAGTTAGGTGGCGATAGTATGGACGTAATGTGTGAGGAGGGGCATGATGATCCACCTAAGTTGGGGCAGTTGAGGAGGTGTCTGAGGAAAGCAAAGCTGGGCAGGAGGATTATGATGTCGATTATACAGATGTCACGTATGTACCCAATAGAGGAGATGACCAGGGGGACAGTTCAGAGGGGGAGCCAGAGAGGAGTAGGAGGAGACGACTCCATGATAGAAGCAGAGGGAGCTCGTCCTCAGAAACAGCTGGGGGCAGTGTCTGGCGCCATGTATCGCCAGCTATGGCCAGCCAGCCAACATGCCCTTCAAGGTCAGCTGTTGATGCCACTGTAGTGCCATCACCCCAGGGGGGCTCTGCGGTTTGGAAATATTTTACGGTGTGTGCCTCAGATAGGAGCAAAGCCATCTGTTCTCTCTGCCTCCAAAAATTGAGCCGTGGAAAGGCCAACACTCACGTAGGGACAAGTGCCTTATGAAGGCACCTGGAGAAAAGGCACAAACAGCTATGGGAAGAACACCTGAGGAAAAGCAGCACCCCTCAAAACACAAGCCACCCTCCTCCTCTTCCTCCTTCAGGTGCATCGTCTTCATCCGCTTTCTCCCTTGAACCTTCACAGCCACCCTCCTTCACACCGCCTCTGCCCTTGAGCGGTTCCTGCTCCTCTGCCCACAGCAGTAGCCAGGTGTCCGTGAAGGAAGTCTTTGAGCGGAAGAAGCCAATTTCGGCCAGTCACCCTCTTGCCCGGCGTCTGACAGCTGGTGTGGCGGAACTATTAGCTCGCCAGCTATTACCATACAAGCTGGTGGAGTCAGAGGCTTTCCGTAAATTTGTGGCCATTGGGACACCGCAGTGGAAGATACCAGGCCGCACTTATTTTTCGTGAAAGGCCATACCCAAACTGTACCGTGCAGTTCAGAGGCAAGTGGTGTCATCTATTGCAAAGAGCGTTGGGTCAAGGGTCCACCTGACCACAGATGCCTGGTCTGCCAAGCACGGGCAGGGCCGCTACATTACGTACACAGCCCATTGGGTCAACCTGGTGACCGATGGCAGCAAGCAGGGAGTACGTGGCTGTGCAGCGGACCGACTTGTCACACCTCCACGGCTTGCAGGCAGGCCTCCTGCCACCTCCTCTCCTTCTCCTCCAGCTACATCCTCTTCGCTGTCAACCTCCTCCTCCTCAGCTGAGTGTTAGTTGAACTCTAGCGGTGCTGCCATCTCCTCTTCCTCTCCAGCTACACAGCCCCATCTCCCCGGAGCCTACGCTGCATGCCAGGTACGACGGTGTCACGCAATTTTAGACATGTCTTGCCTCAAAGCGGAGAGTAACACTGGAGCAGCTCTCCTGGCTGCTCTTAACAAACAGGTGGAGCAATGGCTAACCCCGCACCAGCTGGAGATTGGCAACGTGGTGTGCGACAACGGCAGCAATCTCCTTTCCGCTTTGAATTTGGGAAAGCTGACACATGTACCCTGCATGGCACATGTGCTGAATCTGGTCGTGCAAAGATTTGTCTCAAAGTACCCAGGCTTAGAGGACGTCCTGAAGCAGAACAGGAAGTTGTGTGGGCATTTCAGGCGGTCTTATACGGCCATGGCACGGCTTGCGGACATTCAGCGGAAAAACAACTTGCCGGTGAGACGATTGATATGCGATAGCCCGACTCGCTGGAATTCCACCCTGCTCATGTTCTCTCGCCTGCTAGACCAAGAGAAAGCCGTCACCCAGTACCTGTACAGCTACAGTAGAAGGACACAATCTGGGAAGATGGGGATGTTGTGGCCCAACAGCTGGACACTGATGCGAAATGCATGCAGGACCATGCGGCCGTTTGAGGAGGTGACCAACCTGGTGAGTCGCGCTGAAGGCACCATCAGCGACTTGATCCCCTACGCTTACTTCCTGGAGCGTGCCGTGTGTAGAGTGGTGGATGTAGCTGTGGAGGAGCGGGAACAGGAACAGCTATGGCAGGAGGAATCGTGGGACCAATTTTCAGCCGAACCACAGGTTTCCTCAACAACAAGAAGAGGAGTCGTGTGGGGAAGGAGAGGAGTCAGACTCGGATGATTATGAGGAAGGTGTTTCTGTGGAGGAGGAAGAGGTGGCAGAAGAACAACCGCAGCAGCCGTCACAGGGGGCTTCTGCTGCTCCATGTTCCCGTGGTATTGTCCGTGGCTGGGGGGAGGAAGAGGAGTTGCGTGACGTCACTGTGGAAAAGCCTGTTGAGGGACCCCCGTATCAAAAAACTCAAGGGGAATGACCTGTACTGGGTGGCCACGCTACTAGACCCTCGGTACAGGCACAAAGTGGCAGACCTGTTACCAACTCCACACAAGGCAGAAAGGATGCAGCACTTGCAGAACAAACTGTCAATGATGCTTTACAATGCATTTAAGGGTGATGTGACAGTACAACGCAATAAAGGTACCACTGGCAGTATTCCTCCTCCTCCTCACCAGTCCACGCAGGCAAGGACAGGCCACTCCAGTGATCTCGGGGTGATGTCGGACATGCGGACATTCTTTAGTCCAACGCCTCGCAGTAGCCCTTCGGGATCCACCCTCCACCAACGCCTGGACCGGCAGGTAGCCGACTACCTGGCCTTAAGTGTGGATGTACACACTGCGACTGCGAGCAGCGAGGATGAACCCTTGCTCTACTGGTTGCGCATGCTTGACCTGTGGCCAGAGCTGTCCGAATTTGCCATACAACTTCTCTCTTGCCCTGCCGCAAGCGTCCTGTCAGAAAGGACCTTCAGTGCAGCTGGAGGCATTGTCACTGAGAAGAGAAGTCGCCTAAGTCATGACAGTGTTCAGTACCTGACCTTTATCAAAATGAACGAGGCATGGATCCCTGAGGGCTATTGCACGACCGAAAACTAAGTCAGTCCCCGCAGACAGCATCTCTGCCTGCAGGCCGTTTGACTGCCTTCTCCGCCGCCACCACCACCAGGGTCCAGGACTCTAGGCGGATTCCAGAATTTTTAAGGCCGCTGCTAGCAGCAGCCGCTATACAAATTTTTCTTGGGCATGCACATGCCTGCCTAATTTTTATGGCTGAACTGCAGGCGGCTGCAACAAAAAACAAAAGGCATGTACATGTGCCCATCCCGCTTCGTGATCATTACCTTGCCGCGGTGAAGGGGCTTGCGTATCACAATGAAGCAATGACCGCCGGCTATATGAGTGTCTCGGGTGGGGGTGGCACACCAAAGATAATAAGGTCGTTGTTTCATTGTGGTCAGACCAAATTTGATCAGCTGGACAGTCACTGTTCTGTCATTCAGCTACATCAGCCGGGCGAGCATATGGGCTGAAAAGCCACCATCACCTGCACTCTCGTCATGGTGCGCACCAGTCCAGCACGGCCGTCACTACACAAACGGCTGTTTGCAGTCACTGCATACCTTTCACTGCATCTGTGACTGCACATTATACCTGGCAGTCAGTGCATAACTTGCACTTGAATGGATACAGTTTCAAACAATTTAAAAATACAACCATCTAAAGTTTCAAACAATTTAAAAATACAACCATCTACATTTGCAAACAATTTACAAAAATGCCAACAAAAATTGCCCTCCGTAAAACATTCTTGGCAAATGCTTTCGACTTGGTTTGTCTTCCGCTGGCTCAAGGGTCCATCTGACCACAGATGCCTGGTCTGCAAAGCACGGTCAGGGCAGTTACAGCATGGGTCTCAGCAGGCTCCCACTTCGATCCGGAATCCAACCTTCATTCCCCGCGGTGACAATGGCAGACTTGCCCTCCGTAACGGATTCCCGTTAAAGGATTTAAAGTTGATTCATTACAATTAGGGCCTCAAAGTCCTGTATTGCATGCCTGCCTGCTGCCCTCCTTGGATGTGCAGTGGTAGCCGTTGCTCAGGCTCCACACCGGAATCCATACCTCATTCCCCGGCCATTACCCGGGGTCACAAATGGCAGACTTGCCCGCCTCCATATGATTCTCGTGAAAGGAATGTGGTGTCATCTTTGCCCGCCATAACTGGTTCTCGTTTAAGGATTTAAAGTACATTCATTTCAAATACACAGCAGGGCCTCGAAAGTCTTCCTCCTGTATTGTTATTTTTGGTCACTACCTCGGGGCGGGCGTGCATATGCCTGCCTGCTGCCCTCCTTGGATGTGTAGCGTTACTCAGGCTCCACACCGGATTCCATCCCTCATTCCCCGGCCTTTACCCGGGGTCACAATGTCAGATTTGCCCGCCTCCATAGGATTCTCACTGTAGCTGTACTGAAGTACACAGCAAGTAGAAAATGTAATTTAAAAACAAAACGTAAGCTTTTTAACAGTGCCATGGAAAGTTGAGAAGGAAGTCATACATTACCTGACATCACTGAGTGAGGAAAAGCAATCTCGCAATGTTGCGCAGTAGTCCAGCACGGCCGTCACAACACACAACAAACAGCTATTTGCGGTGCGTTACACAGTGAGTTTGGTGTGTCAGTGTGAAGCAGTACTCTAATTACACTCCCTGATTGATGTATACACATGCAAGATGTTTTAAAGCATGCTAGGCCTGCAATTTAGCATTCAATGTGATTTCTGCCCTTAAAACGCTGCTTTGCGTCACATCCAGATTTTTCCCCGGGACTTTTGGCATGTAATCCACTCCGCCATGCCCCCCTCCAGGTGTTAGACACCTTGAAACAACTTTTCCATCACTTTTGTGGCCAGCATAAATTTTTCTATTTTTCAAAGTTCGCCTCCCCATTGAAGTCTATTGCGGTTTGCGAACCTAAAATCAGAGGTTCGGCCCATCTCTAAACATTTCCCATATTGCAATCATAGAGGTGGTGTCTCTATTTGTTTATAACAATCAACACCACTTTCCTAGTTAGCTCAGAGACTGTGGAGAAAGAAAGTCATACAATTTCCCAAAATTGTATAGAGTGGTATTTTAGTAATACGCAATTCTTACAATTGTAGAATGTTTAAAGGGAAGGTTCACGGTGGGGGGAAAAAAAATTAAAATACAAATCCTCTTACCTGGGGCTTCCTCCAGCCTGTGGCAGGCAGGACGTGCCCTCGCCGCCGCTCCGCAGGCTCCCGGTCTTTTCCGGTGGCGCACCCGACCTGGTTAGGCCGGCAGCCAGGTCGGGCTCTTCTGCACTCCAACGTGCGCCTCACACCGTCTCGCTGACGTTTTCGGACGTTCTCCTGGCTGTATGGCGCAGGAGCAGTAGTTCTGCACCTGCGCCGTACAGGCAGGAGGACATCCGATTACGTCAGCGCGACAGCGTGAGGCGCACGTTGGAACGCAGAAGAGTCCGACCTGGCAGCCGGCCTGGCCAGGTCGGGTGCGCCACCGGAGAAGACCGGGAGCCTGCGGAGCGGCGGCAAGGGCACGTCCTGCCTACCACGGGCTGGAGGAAGCCCCAGGTAAGTGGATTTGTAATTTTTTTTTCCCCCACCGCGGATCTTCCCTTTAAAGTGGTATATTCCTCAAAAATGTTTTAACACAGTAAAAATGTATATGAAGCACTGCAGGGCTGCTTTGATGTCTTTTGAATGCATATTTGCCCCTCACTGAAGCTGACCGATATAAATGCACAAACTATGAGATGTACTCCTAGAGAGGTAATTAGCGAGCAAATAGAATACATAAAGTTATCTGCCCGCTCCCCAACCCCTGGAAACAACAGAAGCATTTCTGCCATGTTCACAGTGTATACACTTCCAGCTCCCTCTGATAAATTTGCCCAGCAAAGTCAGGCTTCTCAATTAGCTAAATGAAGTGTTTAGGTGGCCATATGTCAGACGATTTGGTGTCCAATCTAATTCAATGATTATAATTGGATGAAAATCAGTGTCACCAAGAGCATGCGCGATCGATGATGAAACCAATTTTGGGCCGAAGTTGATCACATGTATCAATCAGACATGCTGCAAGGTTTAGGGCCGACATGCTCAATCGGCATGCACGCCGGTAACGGCATGCAATATAAGCGACAAACGTGACAGAACCCCCAGCGTTGTCCCCCCTAATGTAAAATGTAAATGTTTTTCTGGTGCAGTATACCTGTCCGTGTCCGACACTGGCTCTGTCATACACGCGCCCCACGTGGTTGCCAGTGTAACGTGGACAAGTGTGACGTCACACACGTGCCTATGTATAACGCTGGCAACCACTTGGGGCGTGTGTATGTGGTCCTTTTGAAGGAACGATTATAATCAGATTCGATAATAATTTTCGAATGGGATGGTCAGTCACACAATCGATAGATGTAGGGCGACACAAAATGCCACATGATGTGCAATCAACGTACAATAGAGTCTCATTTGTCCGGCACAGGCGGGGATTGCCTGATGCCAGCTATGTGAGCTTGCCAATTGCTTGAGAAGTTAAGCAACCAGCGTTAAACTTAACACTAACCTTCCCCTGTTGACTAAAGGTAGAGTACTGTGGAGCGACAGCAACTTCTGAATGCTCTGGTCATCTTCCCTCCTGCAGCTTCCAAGGGCTTTGCGACATCCTCTGTGCACTGCTCCAATGTGTCATGTGAGCCAATGCGGGTCAGGTGACACCCCGAGGAGACATACGAGGAAACTGCAAAGCCTCTTGGAACTACAGTAGAGAAGACCGGCACCTGAAGCATTCGTAAGTTGCTACCACTGCAAAATGCTCTGTAAACTGCGGTAGAAACGCCCCAATTCTCCCCCCTCCCAAAGACATGGCAGTTAGTTGAGATTGCTGGATGCCCAAGTCTTGGTTAACTGGGACTCTAATGTATTCAAGAATAACTTCTGACTTTACAAGTTTTGAGTGAAGGCACGGTGTGTATTAATGTAGTGTATTAACCATTTCTGAGCCAACATAGTTGGAATCTACATCCTGCTGGTGGCTGTGCGAATCTGACAGGACATAGATTCCAACTATTCACTGCCACACACTCACCCCTGTTCCATTGCTGCAACCGCTCGCTCTGTTGTCTCAGTGACAGCAGAGCTTCCGCATCTCAGTCAGGAGCCAATTCCTTTGGCTCCTGACTCTGTGATTACTGTGAGACAATCACCAGGGAAAAGACGACTCTGGTCCTCAAAGGAAACCAGAGCTGAACTAAAATAAAAGTTTTACACATACCTGGGGCTTCCTCCAGCTCCTGGCAGCCTATCTGTCCCTCGCCACAGCAGCTCCGGAGTATGCTGATCCCCTCCTTTGCAGATGCCATCCTTGCCAGGTAGGCATCTACTGCACCTGTACAAGCGTGTGGCCGTTCACGAGCAGCACGGCTGTGCACTTGTGCAGACACAGTAAATACGGACCTGGCAAAGTCTGCAACTGAGGGGATCGGCGGACAACGGAGCTGTGGCGAGGGACAGATAGGCTGTCAGGGGCTGGAGGAAGCCCCAGGTAAGTAGATCTTGTTTCTTTTTTTTGCTAGACATTCCCTTTAAGGGGCCAGAGCCATCCAGTCCCAAAAGGGTTAAACCACCAGAGCTGAGCTACAATAAACGTTTTATACATACCTGGGGCTTCCTCCAGTCTTTTGCGCAGACTGGCTGAAGTTACGACACTTGGTACCGAAGAGGGAGAAGGCTGAGGACGGCGGCATGGGAGCGATCCATGCGCATGGGCCTGGAGGAAGCCCCAGGTACAGTATGTATAAAAAGTTGGAGTCCGATAAAAATGGCGCCAGTTATCGTAGTTAAAAAACGGCGCCCCATAGAGAACCACTATCGCTAGTTATTTTTCGTTTTTGACAGCTAAAAAACGGCGCCGGCTTTAAAAACGAAATTTATCGTTTATATTTATATTTGTATTGGTCCCAAACGATATTTTTCGTTTTAACCCTTGCTTTGCTGCCGTTTGGAAAATATCTGCCCGCCGGGTTTAATGTTTAATAGCAAAGCCCCCTTAAAAGCTAAAAACACCAAATTTGCAGGGAATGTTAAGAAGAAAATTGTGAACAAGAGGAATTTTTTTTTTTCAAAAAGACCTTGTAGTTTTTGAGAAAATCGATTTTGAATATTCTTCTTCTGACCGTGGGAAAATTAAACGCCCGCCGACTTTAGCGGTTAATAGCAAAGCCCCTTTAAATGCCAGAAACACCAAATGTGTAGGGAATGTTAAGAAGAATAGTGGGAACACGAAGAAAAAAAAATGTTCAAAAAGACCTTATAGTTTTTGAGAAAATTGATTTTAAATCTTCAAAGAGGAAAATGTATCTATTTAAATTGCGTACTGACATTTCCGCGGCGGAAACAATTCCCGCCGACTTTAGCAGTTAATAGCAAAGTCCCCTTAAATCCTAGCAACACCAAATTTGCAGGATATGTTAAAAAGATACTGGGAAACAATATTTAAAAAAAAATTGAATTTTTTTTTTTTAATTTAAATTTTTGGGTTATGTTCAGAGTGTGGGAAATTTTTTGAAAAAAATGACGTGGGGTCCCCCCTCCCGAGCCTCTGTAACCCCTTGTCCCCCATGCAGGCTGGGATAGCCAGAATGCGGAGCCCCGGCCAACTGGGGCTTCGCACCCTGAGCTATACCAGCCCGCATGGTCCATGGTATGGGGGGGCTTTGGGGGGGAGGGGCGGCTGAGCCTTCCCCTCCCCCCTGGAGCCCTTGTCCAATACATGGACAAGGGGCTCTTCCCTACCTCCGGTGCCCCAGGAGGAGGTGGGGGCAACGACTCCCTGGGGGGGGGGGGGGTTCATGGTGGCATCTGGGAGTCCCCTTTAAGAAGGGGACTCCCAGATGCCCACCCCCCTCCCAGGAGAAATGAGTATAGGGGTACAAAGTACCCCTTACCCATTTCCATAAAGGGTTAAATGAAATAAAAACGCAACAACGACAAAAGTCCTTTAATGTTCTAAATTAACCAGAAATACTTACCTGTACCTTTAAGAAAAAAATCCCAAGCCAATCAGGTCCCACGACAGTATCCTGCATCTTGCGATCTTCAGAAATACTTACCTGTACCGTTAAGAAAAAACCCCACGCCAATCAGGTCCCACGACAGTATCCTCTATCTTGCGACCTTCTGATACATGTTGATTGAAAATCTCCGCCGCCCCGACGCCACACACGCCGCCTCCGCCGAACTGCTCTCAGCTATACTTAGTATAGCTAAGAGCAAAAAGCATCTTTAAATTTTAGCTCCAATGGTCCCCATTGGTTCCTTAACAGACCGATAAGGAACCAATGGGGAGCCTTGGGGCCAAAACTTAAAGATGCTTTTTGTTTTCAGCTATACAAAGTATAGCTGAGAGTGCATCTATATAGACGCATTACCGCTGGCTGCCGCTGCCCTCCCTGCCTCCCCCCACCTGTCACCCTCACCCATGCTGGCACCCATGGGTGCATTGGGTTCCAGCATGGGTGAGGGTGACAGGTGAGGGGAGGCAGGGAGGGCAGCGGCAGCTAGCGCTAATGCGTCTGTAATAGACGCACTCTCAGCTATACTTAGTATAGCTGAGAGCAGTGCGGCGGAGGCGGCGTGTGTGGCGTCGGGGCGGCGGAGATCTTCAATCAAGATGTATCAGAAGATCGCAAGATAGAGGATACTGTCGTGGGACCTGATTGGCGTGGGATTTTTTCCTAAAGGTACAGGTAAGTATTTGTGGTTAATTTAGAACATTAAAGGACTTTTCTCGTTGTTGCGTTTTTATTTCATTTAACCCTTTGTGGAAATGGGTAAGGGATACTTTGTACCCCTATACTCATTTCTCCTGGGAGGGGGGTGGGCATCTGGGGGTCCCCTTCTTAAAGGGGACTCCCAGATGCCACCATGAACCCCCCCCCCAGGGAGTCGTCGCCCCCCGCCTCCACCTGGGGCAAGGGAAGCGGGGAGGAGCCCCTTGTCCATGGATTGGACAAGGGGCTCCGGGGGGGAGGCTTGGCCACCCCTCTCCCTCGGAGCCCCCCCATACCATGGACCATGCGGGCTGGTATAGCTCAGGGTGCGAAGCCCCAGTCGGCCGGGGCTCCGCATTCTGGCTATCCCAGACTGCATGAGGGACAAGGAGTTACAGAGGCTCGGGAGGAGGGACCCCACGTCTTTTTTTATTTTTTTAATGTTCTGAGTGTGGGAAATAAATTAAAAAAAAAAACGACGTGGGGTCCCCCCTCCCGAGCCTCTGTAACCCCTTGTCTCCCATGCAGGCTGGGATAGTCAGAATGCGGAGCCCCGGCCGACTGGGGCTTCGCACCCTGAGCTATACCAGCCCGCATGGTCCATGGTATGGGGGGGGGGCTCCGGGGGGGAGGGGCGGCCAAGCCTTCCCCTCCCCCCCGGAGCCCTTGTCCAATCCAAGGGCTCTTCCCTACCTCCGGTGCCCCAGGAGGAGGTGGGGGTGAGGACTCCCTGGGGGGGGGGTTCATGGTGGCATCTGGGAGTCCCCTTTAAGAAGGGGACCTCAGATGCCCACCCCCCTCCCAGGAGAAATGAGTATAGGGGTACAAAGTACCCCTACCCATTTCCACAAAGGGTTAAATAAAAACACAACTACGAGAAAAGTCCTTTAATGTTCTAAATTAACCACAAATACTTACCTGTACCTTTAAGAAAAAAATCCCACGCCAATCAGGTCCCACGACAGTATCCTCTATCTTGCGATCTTCTGATACATCTTGATTGAAGATCTCCGCCGCCCCGACGCCACACACGCCGCCTCCGTCGCACTGCTCTCAGCTATACTAAGTATAGCTGACAGTGCGTCTATTACAGACGCATTAGCGCTAGCTGCCGCTGCCCTCCCTGCCTCCCCCACCTGTCACCCTCACCCATGCTGGAACCCAATGCACCCATGGGTGCCAGCATGGGTGAGGGTGACAGGTGGGGGGAGGCACGGAGGGCAGCGCGAGCCAGCGGTAATGCGTCTATATAGATGCACTCTCGGCTATACTTTGTATAGCTGAGAACAAAAAGCATCTTTAAATTTTGGCTCCAAGGCTCCCCATTGGTTCCTTATCGACCAATGGGGATCCTCCTGATCCCCATTGGTCTGTTAAGGAACCAATGGGGACCATTGAGACAGCTCTGCCTCTACTGATGTCAATCGTGGCGGCATTAGGGTGGCCACTTGCAGAACCCCAAAAAGGAGGACATCACACCCTGAAAAGGAGGACATCGTACTGAGCGTGCCAAAAGTGGGCGTGGGCAAGAATAAAGTGGGAGTAGTCATGGGTGGGGCCAAATATACATGACCAGTGATGTAAAAGGTCTGCCGGGGAAGTTTGAGCTCTGCCGTAGTGTGGCCCCCAAAAATAGATGTAATCTGACAGCATTTCACCAAAAATACACGTAATCTGGTAGAAGTTCCTCCAAAATACAAATAATATGGCAGTGGTTCCCCCAAAATAGACAATGTGGCAGCAGCAGTTCCCCCCAACATACACATAATCTGGAATCAGTTCCCCAAAATACGCGGAACCTGGCAGCGGATCACCCAAAATACACATACCCAAAATACATGTAATCTGGCAGCAGTGGTCCCCCAAACATACACAACCTGGCAGCAGTTCCCCAAAATACGCAAAATCTGGCAGCAGCCTTGCCCCAAACATACATAATGTGGCAGCGGTACCCCAAAATACACTTAATCTGTTAACAGCGGTTCCCCATAAATACAGATAATCTGACAGCAGTTACCCCAAAATAGGTACCCCCAGCATAGGTAGCCAGGTGGTATAGGTGTCCCCAGTATAAGTAGTCATGAGTGTAGTTGTCCCCAGAATAGGTAGCCAGGTGTATAATGTCCCCAGAATATGTAGCCAGATCTTTGGGTGTCCCCAGAGTAGTTAGCCAGGTCTATAGATGTCTCCGGTACAGATGGCCAGGTTTTTAGGTGTCCCCAGAATAGTTAGGAAGGTCTATAGGTGTCCCCAGTATATGTAGCCAGGTCTTTAGGTTCCCCCAGAATAGTTAGCAAAGTGTATAGGTGTCTCCAGTACAGATAGCCAGGTGTATAGTGTTCCCAGTATATACTGTATAGCCAGGTCTATAGGTGTCCCCAGTATATTTAGCCAGGTCTATGGGTGTCCCAAGTATATGTAGCCAGGTCTGTAGGTGTCCCCAGAATAGTTAGCCAGGTGTCCCCCGGCAGGAGGGACGAGCTCAGTGAAGGGAGAGCTGTAGGTACAGCAGTGTGAAAGGGGGGACATCTCCCCCCCCCCCCCTTTCCTCACTTTTGGGCTCTTCCTTCCTCGCTCAACCCACTCGAACTAAAGTTTTGGGGTGGCTGGCAGTGGACGGGACTTACCTCTGCCTCCTTCCAAGTCGAAGCAGTAGTGATGTCCGGTTCATGGGTCATTTGAGCCTGTTCTTTCCTGTGAGTTCAATGATCCGACTCATCCACTGAACCGAATCAGTTCAGTGGATGAGACAGGAACTGCTGGAAACAGTAAAAAAGGGTGCAGGTGGCTAGTGGACAATTCGGGCACCGCCATTCACTCCCATAATAATTATTGTTTACTGGGCGCCGAACAGAAAAAAAGGGCGAAGATTTTTCATGTTTTATAACTGCTTGTGATGATTTACGTTTCTTATTTCAATAAAACATTATTTTAAATGTTATCCCTTAGTGTTTGTAAAACATTATTATTCACGAAACAAAGCGATCAGTACGTAACGTAAATTGTAATATATTTTATCCCTTACTGTTTTTAAAACATTATTCTACACACAATACAATTATCACTAAGGAGGGTCTTAGGTTTAGGCACCATCAGGGGGGTCTTAGGTTTAGGCACCAACAGGGGGGTCTTAGGTTTAGGCACCATCAGGGGGGTCTTAGGTTTAGGCACCACCAGGGGGGTCTTAGGTTTAGGCACCACCAGGGGAGTCTTAGGTTTAGGCACCAACAGGGGGGTCTTAGGTTTAGGCACCAACAGGGGGGTCTTAGGTTTAGGCACCAACAGGTGGGTCTAGGGGTTAGGGGTAGGTACAGGGAGGGTTACTTAGTAATTTTTTTTTAAAAACGTTATTATACGTTTCACTATTTAAACGGAAGATTAACGTTTTTACAATTGCCGATTTCATGCACATTATTTAATGATTTATAACTTTATAAAACATTAATTTTAAACGAAATACAGTACAATTCATTTTTAAACGTTATCCATGCTTATCGTTTAAAACCCCGCGCCCTTTTTTCCAGCGCCCCTTTTTAACGTACGCGGAACTGCTGTATAAACATCTTAAAATCATTTAAAACAAGTGCTGTCATCAGCAAATCACCACAATACAGTATTATGTGGAAACAATCACAAATGCCGCACCTCCTAAAATCAAAATAAACCCTGCAGGCTGCAACCAATGTGCTCAACATGGGTTCAAAGAATTGAACCCAGTGTTAAGTAATGCTGGACCCAGGTCAAGAGTGACTAAATAATTGGATTCACCTTTTAAAGTCTTCTTTAAAGGGAACCAGAGAGGAACTCTCTTTAAAAACAGAAAAAGCTTTTATACATACCTGGGGCTTCTTCCAGCCCCATAAGCACGGATCGCTCCCACGCCGCCGTCCACCGCCTCCTGTATCGGCGGTACCGGGTCCCGTCACTTCCGGCGGACGCAGCCAATTGTCCGCATGAGCAGGGGCTCCCTCCATACCCTTACACGTGCGGCTGCTCAGTATGCAGCTGCACGCGTAAGTGTATGCCGGGAGCCCCTGTGATGCGGACAATTGGCCGCGTCCTGCCGCCGACTGGCTGAAACTACGGGACCCGGTACCGCCGGATACAGGAAGCGGAGGACGGCGGCGTGGGAGCGATCCGTGCGTATGGGGCTGGGGGAAGCCCCAGGTATGTATAATAGCTTTTTCTGGGGCCTCTGGTTCCCTTTAAACAACCACCGCCCCTCTCACTCTTCCTTCATATAGAGGGGCGGGGAGAGGTGGAGATCCGCACAGCGATTGATGTCAGGAGAGGCAGAGCTGCAGCTGAAAGCTCTGCCTCTCAGGGCAGCAGAATCCACGAGCAAGTTGGTTGTGGATGTTTGCCCCTGGATTTGGGGGGTCTAAGGCTAGGTTCACATTGGCACGCATCCGCTCCTGCGCTGCGTTCCACTCCATGAAGCAGAGCAGAGCGGAAGGATCGTGCAGGTCGGGAACGTCCGCTCCAACGAGCAGAACGCAGGAAGCGGAAATGAGCGGAACGTAGCAATGTGAGGTTTCCCATCGGGAAAGCATTGCTTCCGCTGCTGCGTTCCGCTCATCGGAGCGGAACGGAAGCTATTTTAGCCTCAATGTGAACCGAGCCTTAAGCCCTCGTTTTGCGTCGGGGATGCGGCGGTTTACTTCTGCTGAGACTCCTGAAGCAAATTGCAAGGTAAAAATGGCAAAATGTATTCGCTTCAGTGTCTCTTTAAGGGCCTGAGGAACGGAGGAGGTAGTTTTGGAGCTTAGCGTCGATGCTGGGTGCCTCTATAGCATTAATGCTATAGTGTGTGCCCCACGCAAGGGTTATTCGGCGTTCTGGCAATCATTTGGCTCACCCTGCGCCCAGCTCACTATATACAGTATATATATATATATATATATATATATATATATATATATATATATATATATATATATATATATATATATATATATAATTTTATTTTTTCACACTGTACTGTAGCCAAGCAATCTCGATCGCTGAACCACCAGAGCCACTGCTGTACTATAGCCAAGCGCCTATTACCAGGGCAGTTTCTAGGCTAAATTGCATCCAGGGTGAGGGTGTAGAAATTGTTCCTCCCATGAACTTGTGAACGTTATTTGTGATGTGGTATTTAGCGCCCCAGTATAGGTAGCCAGGCATAGGTGCCCCCAGTGTAGGTTGGCCAGACACAGCTGCCCCCAGTATAGGTAGCCAGGGATATGTGCCCCCAGTATAGGTAGTCAGGCATAGGTGCCCCGAGTGCAGGTTAGGCAGGCGTAGATGCCTCCAGTATAGGTTAGCCAGACATAGGGGCCTCCAGTATAAGTTAGCCAGGCATAGAGGTTACTTAAGCATAGGTGCCCCCAAGTATAGGTTAGCTAGGCATAGGTGCCCCCAGTATAGGTAGCCAGGAATAGGTGCCCCCAGTATAGGTTAGCTAGGCATAGGAGCTCCCAATATAGTTTAGCTAGGTATAAGTGCCCCCAAAATAGGTTAGCTAGGCATAAGTGCCCCCAGTATAGGTTAGGCAGGCATAGGTGCCCCCAGTATAGTATAGCAAGGTATAAGTGCCCCCAGTATAGGTTAGCTAGGCATAGGTGCCCCTAGTATAGGTTAGCAAGGTATAAGTGCCCCCAGTATAGGTTAACTAGGCATAGGTGCCCCCAGTATAGGTTAGTTATATATAAGTGCCACCAGTATAGGTTAGCTAGGCATAGGTGACACCAGTATAGGTAATGGAGGGGGAAGCCGCAGCCACATTGGGACTCAGCTGCAGGGAAGGGGGTCCAACTTCTTCCTCTCCTCTCCTCAGGGACCCCCTCCATGCTACCACTTCCACTGCAGAGTAAGCGAGATGGAATACTCATAAAACAACTCACCTCCCCGCTCTAAGTGCCAATCACTTGCTGCTGGTCTCCACAGCTCCCCCTCCCATCACTGCAGCGCCCTAGGCGGGCACCTACATAACCTGCTCCTAGAAACAGGGCTGCCTATTACCAATCTTCTGCCGCTTGAGCCGAATGGTGCTCAGTTATCCTACAGCCAAGTGACCAAAAGCTGCCACTCAGAGTCCCCATGCCACATCACTACTAGTCGGAATTCAGCTACACTATAGCCAAGCAAATTACACACTATAGTTGCAAATTGTATTGCAGCCTTTGGTAATACCCAAATCACCAGGCACTCCTTGTGCCCCATTTTATCTGCTCCTCACAGGTTTACTTGTGTAAAATGAGGGCATAATACAGGCGCTACATCCATCCACTGAGGACCTCACATCACTCAGACTCTAATAGTGAAATATATGACAGGTACACAGTATAATACAAGGGGTAATTCATGCCCATCCTTGCATTGGGTAGGAGTCCTCTGCTTAATGAGGTGTATACAGCATAACAAATAGGTTGTTATCTCCATTTGCACCACTGTTCGAAACCGGTTTCTTATCAGCAATAATGCAGCTAACTGGGAAACAAGTACAGCAGAAGTTTTGGCATTGCCAACTTTCCCCTGGCGACAATCTGCTGGAATAAAAAAGGCACATTTTCGGGTCCTGCCATAGGCACCCATAGGAATTAAGGGAATAGGGGAAATTTGAGCACCAGGGTAGCAGTGTAAATTACAGTCCCTAAATTTCATCTATTGCCTTTCCTTCTGTCAGGTACCTATGGTGACACCTGGAAATGTAAGTTTTTTATTTGTTTTCTGGTGAAATTAGGGTAAGCCACTACTTTAAATGGAAGCAAGATTTGAATCAGGATGATGCCATTTACTGGATACCTTAAAAGAAAATCTGTATTAAGAAAAAAAACTCCCTGGGGGGTACTCACCTCGGGAGGGGGAAGCCTCTGGATCCTATCAAGGCTTCCCCGTCGTCCTCCATCCCACGGCGGCAGCAATACAGCACCCTGAACAGCGTATTGTAAATATTTACCTTCCTGGCTCCAGTGCAGGCGTGGTAGTGGCTTTCGGCTCTGAAATAGGCAGAAATAGCTGATCCCAGTCGGGTTCGCTCTACTGCACAGGCGCAAGTTTCCTGCGCCTGCGCAGTAGAGCGGACCTGACTTGGATCGGTTATTTCTGTCTATTTCCGAGCGGAGAACCGCAACGCTGGAGCCAAGGAAGGTAAATATTGCACAGCCTGGCAAATTGTTGGCTGTGCCTTCCAAGGGGCAGACAGGGACCACTGTGGGACAGAGGAGGATGAGGGAGTGCCCCCCAGGGGCATTTTTTTATACAGAGTATGTTTAAAAGAAGAAGAGTAAGCTTTCATCTCCTCAGCCTTCTTCAGACCCGAATCCTGTATACTGTCAAGTTGTTAGAGCGGATAGCTATATACATACAACATCATAAAGGGATACATAGATTTTTTTTGCAAACATAAATACATGCCATTAAAGGATACCAGAGCCAAATAAAGCTAGGAATGGGGGGGAGCAGGCATATACTATCACCTGTCCTGATGCCCACTGCTCTCCCCATATCTTACCTAAAAGCCCCCCGGGTCGGCAGAGTTGGGCTTAACTGTGCAGGCACTGCCTGTGCTGCGCGTCTCTGTCACTTGTGCTTACCTCGCCTCGTTCCTGCGTTGGCACTCCTGCAATGGCGGCGTAGTGTAACAATTGCTAGTTACACTCCAGGAAGCACGTGGGGCTGGCGTCTTCCGCCATGCAGGGAGACGGACAAGGAGCTGCGCGGGACTCGGAGGCTGCTCTGAGTCCCGCGCAGCTCCTTGTCCGTCTCCCTGCATGGCGGAGGACGCCAACCCCACGTGCTTCCTGGAGCTGGCATCTCTCCCTCTGTTGCTAGGCGTGTGCACGGCGCACGCGCGCCTCTGCTGTCCTCTTATGCAGTGGCCGTAGGCGGTACTGCACCTGGCACTAATTGAGAGGCTGGCTATACAAGTCCAGCACTCTCACTCACTCATTGCTGTTGCATCCCTGGTCACAGCCATGGCATTCCATTGCTGTTACCCCTTCCCTTTCCTGGATCTCCCCCTTTTAGCTATTCCCTTTCCCTACCAGGGTCTCCCTCTCCAAGTCATCCCCTTTTTTATTCCCTGTGGTTAATCTGCCTGCCTGTTAATCTGCCTGCTAACCAGTCTGCCTGTTAACCTGCCTGCATGTTAACCTGCCTGCTAACCTACCTGCCTGTTTGCCTGATTTAGCCTGTCTGCTAGTCAGCCTGCAGCCTATCCAGGATCCATGCACTCCCTGTCCGACTTCTGTCTGCCATCCAACCCTGTTCCCTGCCAGCTCCCTCCGGAGCTCTTCTGTTACCTGCAGCTTCCCTGGGATTCCCTCAGCCTGCTTGTTCTCCTCTGGGAGCTCTCCTGTTACCTGCAGCTTCCCTGAGATTCCCTCAGCCTGTCAGTTCCCTCCAGGAACTTTCAGCCATCCGCAGTATCCCAGAATTTCCTCCAGCCTGTCCGCTCCCTCCTGGGTTCCTAGCTGTCAGCTCCTTACTTGAGATGGCCCGAACCTCCGATTTTAGGTTCACGAACGTCCTCCGCCAAACGTTTGATTTGTGCGAACTTTCGCAAACTGCAATAGACTTCAATGGGGAGATGAACTTTAAAAACTAGAAACATTTATGCTGGCCACAAAAGTGATGGAAAAGATGTTTCAAGGGGTCTAACGTCTGGAGGGGGGCATGGCGGAGTGGGATACACTCCAAAAGTCCCAGGGAAAAATCTGGATTTGACGCAAAGCAGCGTTTTAAGGGCATAAATCACATTGAATGCTAAATTGCAGGCCTAAAGTGCTTTAAAACATCTTGCATGTGTATACATCAATCAGGGAGTGTAATTAGAGTACTGCTTCACACTAACACACTAAACTCACTGTGTAACGCACCGCAAACAGCTGTTTGCGTAGTGACAGCCGTGCTGGACTGGTGCGCACCATGGAGAGATTGCTCTTCCTCACTCAGTGATGTCAGGTAATGTCAGACTGCCTAATCAACTTTCAATGGTTCTTTCTCTACCATTGTTAAAGCTTACATCTATTTTTTTAAATACTTCTTCTGCTTGCTGTTCAGTACCTGCAACGAGAATCTTTTATGGAGGGCAAGTCTGCCATTGTGAGTGACCACGGGTAATGGCCGGGGAATCAGGTTTCAATTCCAGTCCGGAGTGGGAGCCTGAGAACTGGCTACCACCACCGCACATCCAAGTAAGGAACCATTTGCTGTATAAATAATATACCTACTCTGACCGTGCTTTGCAGACCAGGCATCTGTGGTCAGATGGACCCTTGACCCAGTGCAAGACGAACCAAATTGAAAGCATTTGCCAAGAATGTGTTATGGAGGGCAAGTCTGCCATTCATTCAACTGTGTAAAACTTTCTATGGTACTTTCTCAGTAGCATGGTGACCACAGGTAATTGCCGGGGAATCCTGTTTCGATTCCGGTTCCGGAGTGGGAGCCTAAGAAACTGCTACCACCACCACACATCCAAGGAAGGCAGCAGGCACACTGTGGGCAAAGGAGCAGGAACGGCTACCACACATTCAAGGAAGGCAGCAGGCATGGCATGCACGTCCCGAGGTAGGGACCAAAAATAAAAATACAGGAGGACTTTCGAGGCCCTGCTGTATAGGACACTGATAGACTTTACTACCTTTAACGAGAATCTGTTATGGAGGGCAAGTCTGCCATCCATTCAAGTGAAAGGTATGCACTGACTGCCAGGTATAATACAATGTGCAGTCAAAGATGCAGTGAAAGGTATGCAGTGACTGCAAACAGCTGTTTGTGTAGTGACGGCCGTGCTGGACTGGTGCGCACCATGACGAGAGTGCAGGTGATGGCGGCTTTCCAGCCCATATGGTCGCCGGGCTGAGGTAGCTGAATGACAGAACAGTGACTGTCCAGATGATCAAATTTGGTCTGTCCACAATGAGGCAAATTATAGCAGCCGCCTGGAGTCCTGGACCCTGTTGGTGGTGGCGGAGAAGGCAGTCTGCTGCCTGCGAGCAGAGGTGCTGTGTGGGGAGTGACTTAGTCTTGGGGTAGGCAGCCATTCACATGACGTGCAGGCAGAGATGCTGTGTGTGGGGACTGACTTAGTCTTCGGGTGGGCAGTAGCCCACCCGAAGAGGTACTGAACACTTTTGTGACTTAGGCGACTTCTCTTCTCAGTGACAATGCCTCCAGCTGCACTGAAGGTCCTTTCTGACAGGACGCTTGAGGCAGGGCAAGACAGAAGTTGGATGGCAAACTGAGACAGCTCTGGTCACAGGTCCACACTTAAGGCCAGGTAGTCGACTACCTGCCGGTCCAGGCGTTGGTGGAAGGTGGATCCGGAAGTACTAAAGCCGTCATATGCACAAAGTTGGATCCAGAAGTACTATCCATCTTCTCTTGCTCTTCCTCAGTGACGTCAGGTAAGTCCTCCTCCTCCCCCCAGCCACGAACAATACCACGATAACGTCGAGCAGCACAAGCCCCCTGCGACGCCTGCTGCGGCTGTTCTTCTGCCGCCGCCGCCGCCTCCTCCTCCTATTCCAAAGAAACACCTTCCCCATCATCCGAATCTGACTCCTCTTCCCCACACGACTCTTCCTCCTCCCCCTCTGTGCTGCCGCAGGTGTTGAGGAAACATCTGGTTCTGATGAAAATTGCTCCCACAACTGTTCCTCCCGTAACTGTTCCTCTTCATGCTCCTCCACAGCTTGATCCACCACTCTACGCACGTCACGCTCCAGGAAGTAAGCGTACGGGATCAAGTCGCTGATGGTGCCTTCACTGCGACTCACCAGGTTGGTCACCTTCTCAAACGGCCGCATGAGCCTGCATGCATTTCGCATCAGTGTCCAGTTGTTGGGCCAGAACACCCCCATCTTCCCAGATTGTGTCCTTTTACTGTAATTGTACAGGTACTGGGTGACGGCTTTCTCCTGTTCTAGCAGGCGAGAGAACATGACCAGGGTTGAATACCAGCGAGTCAGGCTATCACAAATCAAGTGTCTCACCGGCAAGTTGTTTCTCCGCTGAATGTTCGCAACGCGTGCCATGGCCATGTAAGACCTGAAATGCCCACACAACTTCCTGGCCTGCTTCAGGACGTCCTCTAAGCCTGGGTACTTTGACACAAATCTTTAAATTTTATACCCAAGAGTATAAGCATATATTGATGCATAAGCAAACATTAATATATTCCTTAAAGTCCCTTAGAAAGTCCACAATCAATTTCAAGCCTCTTCAGTCTTAAAGATTATTAAAAATTTCCAGCAGAATCATTAGCTCATATCACAGGCAATGACCATCACCAGCACCCTTTGTGTGCCGCTCACCGAATCCACTGACCACAGTGGACTGACTACAGGTCAGTATGAGCCTTGGGACAGTTCCCGGGTCGTCCCCCACCTCTCCGACCAAATCAACAGTATGCTTTATCCAGAGGATTCTTCTATATTAGTCACCTCAAAGAAAACTCCACATAGTGTATTACCGCTTAAAAGATATTTATTTAAAAAACCAATTGCACTCACATGCTCCAGCAGAATAATATCGCTTAGAGTTTTTTGGACGGGCTCTCCCCCGTATAGATGGCCAAGGCTGGCAGGCTGCAGAACCGCTGGGCTCTCTCCCACCACCGCCACGCGCTCGGTCAGTAGAGGATTACCTTCCGCGTTCCGCCTCGCCGCCTCCACGCCACTCCGTGTAGCTCTAATCCCGCTTCCGCATCAGGCTCCGCCCTATCGATTTCGTCACATCGTGACTCATCAGGGGCATGGAGCCTGATGCGTACTGCGGGGATTCTTATGGGACATTGCGTGCTTCGCGCATGCTCCCTCCATAACTCCCAAAGCCTGCAAACCCGCCATCTAGTGTTCAATTTAGATATTGCACTCTATATTTTATTGTTACAACCAGATCCATTATAACAAGTAAATAGCCAACAATAACATTAAAAATAATACTTAAAAAACAATACTTAAAAAATGCAATGTACAACGGTAACCACCTCAGAGGTAAACTATAATCCCTCCAGTAATGCATAATATTATACACCTATATGTTCACTTCCATACATATTTCTGCAAAGACTATATGTTATATGTGGTGATCCATCCCTGCCCATCCTGCTACAGAATATTTTTACAGGTATAATCCCCATACTCACCCCCACCCTTAATTCATAATATCCCACGATGACCATAGGGAAGGCAGGGTGAGATCCCACACACCACACACAGATTCTACGCTCATTGTACTGTCCCCAGATTGCCCATACTAACAACACACTTATCTTTATTTATACCTTACAGTCACCATAGATGTTGGTAAACCTTCCAGGATCGAGGTGCATGTGAACACATACACCCCTAGGGTCACCGCAGCCAGCCTAACTTAGGCCCCAGCCAGGTCCGGAGTGCATGCGCACACATCACACTCCTAATCACCTAGAAAGCAGACCAAATCAATATCTATATTTAGGCCGTCAGGTCTAAGTGTACCCATCCTGTGGATCCACCTAGTCCCTTCCTGCGAGACCCTTTTGAGTTTATTGCACCCCCTCCAGTTAGGTATAATTTTTTGGAGTGCACAGAAGGACAACTCTTTGGGTTTGCAATCACGATGACTGCCAAAATGAGCTGATACCCTATGATTAGGATATCCTTTAGTAATATTGCGGACATGCTCCCCCATCCTCTCCTTGAGGGTTCGGGTGGTCCTACCTATATACTGCCATCCACATTTACACCAGGCAAGGTATACGACAAATCGGTCATTACAAGTGATAAATTCCTGGATCTTAAAGCTCCTCCCATTGCTAAACGATACCACCCTATTCATCTTTACCCCATTCGCTTCCCTGCAGGCTTTACAAGCCCTGCACGGGAAGAACCCAGCTGTTTGCCATCCCTGCATGCGTGGAACCTTTTTTGGTTCCACACAGCTTGGTACAAGTATTTGTTTTAGATTTTGAGCCTTTCTATAGATAAATTTTGGTTGGGAGAGGATGATGTTCCTTAGGGTAAGATCCGTCTCCAGAATCCCCCAATGATGTTGTATAATATTTTGAAGTTGTCTATATTGGGTGTTAAACCCCGTAATGAAGGCCAGATCAAATTCACTCCAATTTTTTTCCCCTTCTTTCTCTCCCAACAATGTCTGTCTATCCATGGCTCCAATCCTTTCTATCTCACTCTCCAGTGCATCTTTCATATACCCCTTCTCCATGAATCTGTTCTTCAAAATCTCCGCCTGCATAAAATAATCCTGCGTACTCGAGCAATTTCGTTTCATCCTCAAAAATTGTCCCTTGGGGATTGCTTTAATCCATGCAGGATGGTGGCAGCTTCTTGTAGAAATATAACCATTTCTGTCAGTTTCTTTAAAGAAACTTTTGGTCCCCATAACATTCCCATCCCGCATAATCTCTAAATCCAAGAATTGTATTGAGTCCCTACTGGATTGCATAGTGAGGGAAATACCCAGGTTATTACTGTTAAGTTGATCAAGGAATTTTTCCAAATTGTCCCTTCCGTCCCCCTATATAAAAAACAGGTTGTCAATGAATCTCCGCCATATTCTGACTGGCCCCCCCGTTCTCCAACACAGATTGTTCCCATTTCCCCATGAATAAATTGGCCAGACTTGGGGCATAGCTCGCCCCCATGGCACATCCTTTTGTCTGACTGTAAAAACTGCCATCATGCCAAAAGTAATTACGTTCTAAGGCAAATTTAAGTAGCTTCAATATATATATCCTCTGGTCATCTTTGATTTTACCCTGTTGCTTAAAGAAATAATTAACCGCCTCCAACCCAAGCTCATGCTTGATATTAGTATATAATGAGGCAACATCCATTGTTACCATTATTTCTTCCCCATTTAATTCCTCCCCTTGTATGACTTGAAGTAGGTGCTTTGTATCCCTAAGTATGTTGGGCAGATCCTCCACTAGGGGTTTCAAGAACTCATCCAAGTACTGCCCCAGCCTATGGGTAACCGACCCTATTCCACTGACTATAGGGCGTCCAGGGGGTTCAGTTTTATTTTTGTGCATTTTTGGGACCTGATAGATGATGGGTATCCTCGGTACATCAGGTACAATATATTTAAATTCCTCATCAGTAATAAGTCCCCTATCCATCCCCTCCCTGAGTATTTCCCTCAGCTCTGCCATATACTTACCAGTAGGGTCTCCCTTCAAGAGGGTGTATGCCTCTTTGTCTCCCACCAGCCTATTCAATTCAGTTTTATATTGGGTTTTGTTTAGAACTACCACCCCACCCCCCTTATCAGCTGGTCTGATGACCAGTCCTTTACCCTCTAGCATTTCCTTTGCTATTTCCCTGATTTGTCCATTTTTTTGCTCTGGTGTTTTATTCATGCCCTTGATAACCATATTCTTAAATACTTCAATGGCATTATAGTTTGTATCCTGTGGGTTAAATGTGGATTTGGTTCGCAAGTGAGTATGTACATAGCCATCAGAGGTACTTATATTGGGGTTCCGTTGAGGACGTCCTGCAAAGTATTTTTTCAAATGAAGTTTTCATGCAAATTTGTTTATTTCAATATACGTTGCTAACTTGTCCATACCTTGCCTAGGTGCATGCTTCAGGCAGGGAACACACTTGACTTTCAGTTTTCCGCGCGCGTTTTTCTGCATACTTTTTCTGCACACCAAGTGTGTTTCCATGCAGGAAAACGCGCGTGTTTTTTCATAGCAGCTGATGTAATTGATAGAGAAAACTGCCAAAATGTGCAGAATCAGGATGCAGAATGTCAGTTTTTTTTCTGCGTGTGAACAATACAGTACGTGTGAACTAGCACATTGATTAACATGAGTTCTCAGTTTTTCTGTGCAGAAAACGCGTACGAAAACTGTCAAGTGTGTTCCCTGCCTCAATCCTTTATCCAAAATAGCTAGCTCTTTAGTGCTCAAATCTGTGCCACTAATATTAAACACCCCTTCCCCTACTATTGTCTCATCCGTTTTGCCCCTCTTACCCCCTCTTGTGCCTCGATTTGCTCTATTTTTCCATAGTGCCCTTGGTGTGTGTTGTATCCCCCCCCCCCCTCTTGCCTCCATTCCCTCTTCCCGTATCTCTGGGCTGTCTCTAAAAAAGGCTCAATTTGTTGTTGTTGTCTAATGGGGTCATATCGATTATAGACAGGCACATTATACTGGTTATTGGATATATTTCTATACCCTCTCCCCTGCCCCCTATCCGGTGGTCTATATGGGCTTCTATGTGTGCCCCTACTCCCTCCCCATCCTCTGTTGCCACCCCACCCCACCCCTAACTTCCTCCCCATAATGGCCATATCCCACTCCCTGCTCTGCATTAGGTACATGTGTAGGTTTAGGGCCTGGTCTGTGTTCAACTTGCTGTTCCTCTATATGCACCCTTTGTTTCTGTTGTATAGTTTGTTCTGCCTTGGCCAAAAGCTCTGCAGCTTTCGCCTCTTCCTTTTTCTTAATTTGCCATATATATGTTTCTTTTTGTCCGTGTAGCATCTGCATCCCTTTGAAACTTTTTCTGTTTTTCTACTCTAAATTTCTCTTTTGTTCTTTTCCAAAAACTCCCCCAACTTTTTAGATCTACTTTTGTATTCCTCTGAATTATTCAGGGGGGTCATCTTAGTCTTTATTTCCTCTATTTCCCCTCCCAGTCTCTCCAATCTCTTATTTTTCCTTTTCATCAACAACTTGACTAGGCCCTGTCCGCACTTATCAAAATATTCCTCCCATTCCTTATCATTTTCTTCATCATCCTAACCATCATTAGCTGTCATATCCCATCTGAGTCTTTTAGGTATAATACCCTCTTTGTCATACTTTGTAAGTGCGGCCAAGTCCCACCAAGTGCTTTGTTCCTTCGTCATAACAGTCTGGAGCTTCCTAAACTCCTGTTCCATGGTACCTCCCATTTCCCCACTGTCAATAAAAATCTCATCGAGATTTATAACCCTGCATGCTCTCTGCTCAAAGGCATCCATTCCTACAGACCTTCAAGGGCACAATCAGTATTTCCCTCACTATGCAATCCAGTAGGGACTCAATACAATTCTTGGATTTAAAGATTATGCGGGATGGGAATGTTATGGGGACCAAAAGTTTCTTTAAAGAAACTGACAGAAATGGTTATATTTCTACAAGTAGCTGCCACCATCCTGCATGGATTAAAGCAATCCCCAAGGGACAATTTTTGAGGATGAAACGAAATTGCTCGAGTACGCAGGATTATTTTATGCAGGCGGAGATTTTGAAGAACAGATTCATGGAGAAGGGGTATATGAAAGATGCACTGGAGAGTGAGATAGAAAGGATTGGAGCCATGGATAGACAGACATTGTTGGGAGAGAAAGAAGGGGAAAAATATGGGATTGAATTTGATCTGGCCTTCATTACGGGGTTTAACACCCAATATAGAAAACTTCAAAATATTATACAACATCATTGGGGGATTCTGGAGACAGATCTTACCCTAAGAAACATCATCCCATCCCAACCAAAATGTATCTATAGAAAGGCTCAAAATCTAAAACAAATACTTGCACCAAGCTGTGTGGAACCAAAAAAGGTTCCACGCATGCAGGGATGGCAAACAGCTGGGTTCTTCCCGTGCAGGGCTTGTAAAGCCTGCAGGGAAGCGAATGGGGTAAAGATGAATAGGGTGGTATCGTTTAGCAATGGGAGGAGCTTTAAGATCCAGGATTTTATCACTTGTAATGACCGATTTGTCGTATACCTTGCCTGGTGTAAATGTGGATGGCAGTATATAGGTAGGACCACCCGAACCCTCAAGGAGAGGATGGGGGAGCATGTCCGCAATATTACTAAAGGATATCCTAATCATAGGGTATCAGCTCATTTTGGCAGTCATCGTGATTGCAAACCCAAAGAGTTGTCCTTCTGTGCACTCCAAAAAATTATACCTAACTGGAGGGGGTGCAATAAACTCAAAAGGGTCTCGCAGGAAGGGACTAGGTGGATCCACAGGATGGGTACACTTAGACCTGACGGCCTAAATATAGATATTGATTTGGTCTGCTTTCTAGGTGATTAGGAGTGTGATGTGTGCGCATGCACTCCGGACCTGGCTGGGGCCTAAGTTAGGCTGGCTGCGGTGACCCTAGGGGTGTATGTGTTCACATGCACCTCGATCCTGGAGGGTTTACCAACATCTATGGTGACTGTAAGGTATAGATAAAGATAAGTGTGTTGTTAGTATGGGCAATCTGGGGACAGTACAATGAGCGTAGAATCTGTGTGTGGTGTGTGGGATCTCACCCTGCCTTCCCTATGGTCATCGTGGGATATTATGAATTAAGGGTGGGGGTGAGTATGGGGATAATACCTGTAAAAATATTCTGTAGCAGGATGGGCAGGGATGGATCACCACATATAACATATAGTCTTTGCAGAAATATGTATGGAAGTGAACATATAGGTGTATAATATTATGCATTACTGGAGGGATTATAGTTTACCTCTGAGGTGGTTACCGTTGTACATTGCATTTTTTAAGTATTGTTTTTTAAGTATTATTTTTAATGTTATTGTTGGCTATTTACTTGTTATAATGGATCTGGTTGTAACAATAAAATATAGAGTGCAATATCTAAATTGAACACTAGATGGCGGGTTTGCAGGCTTTGGGAGTTATGGAGGGAGCATGCGCGAAGCACGCAATGTCCCATAAGAATCCCCGCAGTACGCATCAGGCTCCATGCCCCTGATGAGTCACGATGTGACGAAATCGATAGGGCGGAGCCTGATGCGGAAGCGGGATTAGAGCTACACGGAGTGGCGTGGAGGCGGCGAGGCGGAACGCGGAAGGGAATCCTCTACTGACCGAGCGTGCGGCGGTGGTGGGAGAGAGCCCGGCGGATCTGCAGCCTGCCAGCCTTGGCCATCTATACGGGGGAGAGCCCGTCCAAAAAAACTCTAAGCGATATTATTCTGCTGGAGCATGTGAGTGCAATTGGTTTTTTAAATAAATATCTTTTAAGCGGTAATACACTATGTGGAGTTTTCTTTGAGGTGACTAATATAGAAGAATCCTCTGGATAAAGCATACTGTTGATTTGCGCGGAGAGGTGGGGGACGACCCGGGAACTGTCCCAAGGCTCATACTGACCTGTGTGGTCAGTGGATTCGGTGAGTGGCATACAAAGGGTGCTGGTGGTGGTCATTGCCTGTGATATGAGCTAATGATTCTGCTGGAAATTTATAATCATCTTTAAGACTGAAGAGGCTTGGAATTGATTGTGGAATTTCTAAGGGACTTTAAGTAATATATTAATGTTTGCTTATGCATCAATATATGTGAATATTTGTATCTGCACCGTGAGCGCCACCTCTTGGGTATAAAATTGTTGAAAATAAGAGGAGGCAAACAGGTGTCTCCCAGGTTTGTGTGTAACTGTGAGCGCTACCTCTTGTGATTTACAAATCTTTAAATGACTAGATTCAGCATATGTGCCATGCAGGGTACATGTGTCAGCTTTCCCAAATTCAAAGTGTAAAGGTCAGCCACTGATCCACCTGTTTGTTAAGAGCAGCCAGAAGAGCTGGTCCAGTGTGACTCTCCGCTTTGAGGCAAGACATGTCTAAGAAGGCGTGACACCGTTGTACCTGGCATGCAGCATAGGCCCTGGGGAGATGGGGCTGTGTCGCTGGAGAGGAGATCGCAGCACCAGTAGAGTTGAACTGCCATTCAGACAAGGAGGAGGACGATAGCGAAGAGGATGTAGCAGGAGGAGAAGGAGAGGAGGCGGCAGAAGGCCTGCCTGCAAGCCGTGGAGTGTCACAAGTTGGTGCACTGCACAGCTACGTACTCCCTGCTTGCTATCGGTCACCAGGTTGACCCAATGGGCTGTGTAAGTTATGCACCTGCCCTGACCGTGCTTGGCAGACCAGGCATCCGTGGTCAGGTGGACCCTTGACCCAACGCTGTGTGCCAGAGATGACACCACTTGCCTCTCAACTTCACGGTACAGTTTGGGTATCGCCTTTTTAGAGAAATAATTGTGGCATGGTATCTTCCACTGCGGTGTCCCAATGGCCACAAATTTATGGAAGGCCTCAGAGTCCACCAGCTGGTATGGTAACAGCTGGTGAGCTAACAGTTCCGCCAAGCCAGCTGTCAGACGCCAGGCAGGGGGTGACTGGCAGAAATTGGCTTCTTCCGCTCAAAGATTTCCTTCACGGACACCTGGCTGCTGTGGGCAGAGGAGCAGGAACCGCTCAAGGGCAGAGGCGGAGTGGAGGAGGGTGGCTGTGAAGGTGCAAGGGAGAAAGCGGCTGAAGATGCTGCACCTGAAGGAGGAAGAGAAGAAGGAGGGTGGCTTTGCTTTTGTGTGCTGCTTTTGCTCAGGTGCTCTTCCCATTGCAGTGTGTGCCTTTTCTGCAGGTGCCTTCGTAAGGCAGTTGTCCCTACGTGGGTTCCTGTCTGTTAACCTTGTTGCATTGTGGGAAATAGCTGTTTACAGCTGTTTCCAATTGCCAAAAAATCAAGCAGCAGATACTTCCAGTGACATCACCTGCCAGCAGTAAAAATGTCACCATGTGATAAATGACAGAATGTATTACATGGAGAGGAAAGCTTTTACAATGGGCAAACACTGACTAAATAATTTATTCATAATTATTGTAAAGGTCCACTATCACAAAAAAAGTAGGCAGTTAAAATCTGACAGAACCGACAGGTTTTGAGCCAGTCCATCTCCTCATGGAAGATTCTCAGGGTTTACTTTGCTTGCAACGGCATTTCCTGAACAGCAGTTTAACTGCCAAAATAGTAAGATACCAGCCAGCCTGCCTACTTACTTGCATGCTATTTTGTCAGTTAGAAAGAAAGGGGTAGTAGGTACTCTCTGGTGCGATCAGACCCCTATTAAAGTGCGCTCAGCTGCTCCCAGATATACCGCTGTAGAAAACATAAAAAAGAGAGAAGGGGCGCTTGAGTCTTCTGTGCAATACAATGACCTCGTCTACTAGGCAGGTCTCACCTGTTTACAAAGTGGCTGGTACAGCGTACACAGCCTCGGTGTGCCTGCGTCCCGCTTGGCCGAGCTGGGGACCGAGCTCTCAGCGGGGGGCGGATGTAACGTCACGTCCCAGGCTCCTTCAGGATAGGTGGTTATGACAACCAGGACGCTCGCTCTCTGTAGCGGTGGGTGGTAGTCCTTATCCAGGAAGAGCAGCCGTGGATGTAACACACGGCTGCGTGAGTAAAGAAGATGTGTGGACTAAAATGTACTAGTAAAGTACAAATTTATTAAAACAAACAACGCGTTTCGCGGAGGTACGCCCTCCGCTTTTTCAAGTTAGGTATACTTGAAAAAGCGGAGGGCGTACCTCCGCGAAACGCGTTGTTTGTTTTAATAAATTTGTACTTTACTAGTACATTTTAGTCCACACATCTTCTTTACTCACGCAGCCGTGTGTTACATCCACGGCTGCTCTTCCTGGATAAGGACTACCACCCACCGCTACAGAGAGCGAGCGTCCTGGTTGTCATAACCACCTATCCTGAAGGAGCCTGGGACGTGACGTTACATCCGCCCCCACGCTGAGAGCTCGGTCCCCAGCTCGGCCAAGCGGGATGCAGGCACACCGAGGCTGTGTACGCTGTACCAGCCACTTTGTAAACAGGTGAGACCTGCCTAGTAGACGAGGCCATTTTGTCAGTTAGGCTTTGCAACTGCTACTCAGGAAATGCTGTTGAAAACAAAGAAAACCCTGAGAATACCCCATGAGGAGATGGACTGGCCCAAAACCTGTCGGTTCTGTCAGATTTTAACTGCCTACTTTTTTCACGATAGTGGTCCTTTAAAGAGAATCTGTATTGTTAAAATCGCACAAAAGTAAACATACCAGTGCATTAGGGGACATCTCCTATTACCCTCTGTCACAATTTCGCCGCTCCTCACCCCATTAAAAGTGGTTAAAAACAGTTTTAAAAAGTTTGTTTATAAACAAACAAAATGGCCACCAAAACAGGAAGTATTGATGTACAGTATGTCCACACATAGAAAATACATCCATACACAAGCAGGCTGTATACACCCTTCCTTTTGAATCTCAAGAGATCATTTGTGTGTTTCTTTCCCCCTGCATCTCTCATGCACTGAAGTTTCAGGCTGCTCTTTTCTTCCTGCAAACAGCTTTGCCCTTGTCTGAATCTCCTCAGTATGTGAAAGCCCAGCCAGCTCAGAGGACGATTTATCCAGCTTGTAAAAGATAAGAGAGAAGAGAGAAGCTGCCCTAATCTAAGTAATACACAGGCAGTGTGCATAGAGGGGCCTGGAAGGGGGAGTTCATAGCAGAACCACAACACTGAAGAACTTGGCAGCCTTCCAGACACAGGCCGACAAGTCTGACAGGGGAAAGATACATTGATTTATTACAGAGACTGTGATAGCAGAAAGTGCTGCAGTAAGCCAGAACACATTAGAATAGCTTTTGTAGGATGATAAAAAACAGGATGCAATTTTTGTTACGGAGTCTCTTTAAGACACAGGCTAGTGATAACTAGGGGAGAGGAGTCAGTTAAAATTACGCATGGGATTTGCTGCAACAAAAAAGTGTTTGGTTAGTGAAGCACTCAGGTATTTTTGGGGTCTTTCTGGACCAGGTTAGTGTTAGGCATATCAGAAGAAAGAGACATGACATGACAACATGGAAACATTTTTAGGAATATGGGTGCTTAGCTGAAACCCAATAGCCAACTGAATGCAAAAACACAGCATAGTCAATATCTGACGCCAATTCCACCCACACCCACAAATCCAGTCAGTGTACCACGATGGGTACAAGAATATAATGATATGACCTATAATATAACACCTCGGTCCTTTTAGGTAGAGTTGGCGAACTTTCGCGGAACGTTCGGTTCGCGTTAAAGTTCGCGAACCGCAAAAGACTTCAATGGGGATGCGAACTTTGAAAAAAAAAATAATTATGCTGGCCACAAAAGTGATGGAAAAGATGTTTCAAGGGGTCTAACACCTGGAGGGGGGCATGGCGGAGTGGGATAGATGGCAAAAGTCCCCGGGAAAAATCTAGATTTGACGCAAAGCAGCGTTTTAAGGGCAGAAATCACATTGAATGCTAAATGACAGGCCTAAAGTGCTTTAAAACATCTTGCATGTGTATACATCAATCAGGTAGTGTAATTAAGGTACTGCTTCACACTGACACACCAAACTGTTCACTGAACAGAACAGGTATACAGTGGCGGGTTCACTGAACAGAACAGGTATACAGTGGCGGGTTCACAGAACAGGTATGCAGTGGCAGGTTCACTGAACACAACAGGTATGCAGTGGCGTGTTCACTAAACAGGTATACAGTGGCGGGTCCACTGAACAGAACAGGTATACAGTGGCGGGTTCACAGAACAGGTATACAGTGGCAGGATCACTGAACAGGTATGCAGTGGCAGGATCACTGAACAGGTATACAGTGGCGGGTCCACTGAACAGAACAGGTATACAGTGGCGGGTTCACAGAACAGGTATACAGTGGCGGTTCCACTGAACAGAACAGGTATACAGTGGCGGGTTCACAGAACAGGTATACAGTGGCAGGATCACTGAACAGGTATGCAGTGGCAGGATCACTGAACAGGTATGCAGTGGCAGGATCACTGAACAGGTATGCAGTGGCAGGATCACTGAACAGGTATGCACTGGCAGGATCACTGAACAGGTATGCAGTGGCAGGATCACTGAACAGGTATGCACTGGCAGGATCACAGTACAGGTATGCAGTGGCAGGATCACTGAACAGGTATGCACTGGCAGGATCACTGAACAGGTATGCAGTGGCAGGATCACAGTACAGGTATGCAGTGGGCTGAGGGCTCACTGAACAGAACAGGTATGCAGCCAGGAAAAGCTAAGCCTAACTAATCTTTCCCTTGAGACAGACAGCAGCTCGCCCTACTCTCTCTAATGCAGGCACACGAGTGGCCGTAATGGCCGCCGCTGCCTGCCTTATATAAGGGGGGGTGGGGCTCCAGGGGCTAGTGTAGCCTAATTGGCTACACTGGGCCTGCTGACTGTGATGTAGAGGGTCAAAGTTGACCCTCAGGTGCATTATGGGGCGAACCGAACTTCCGCAAAACGTTCGCGTGCGGCACCCGCACGCGAACCACCTAAGTTCGCGCGAACCACGTTCGCCGGCGAACCGTTCGGCCCAACTCTACTTTTAGGCGAGATTTACACTTTTTTTTGCGTTGCAGTGGGGATGTGATGTTCCGGCTGCATCCTACCTAAAAAAAAAGATAAATTTATGGCCGTTCGGTAGAGTGCGCCAACAGGGTCATATTGATAGGGCTGCCCACGCTCAGTGACGTACATCCTGCTGGGCAGGAAGTACATCACTGGGACTCCTGGGTTCACACATGGGGCTTGATTCACAAAGCCATGAAAAATTATTTCAAGGCCGTGCTATGCTTAGCACGTGGGTTAGGGCGCATGCAGGTTTGCAACCATAATAGTAAAGGTTTGCACGCATTAACTTCATCGTTCAAGCTCTAAAATTTGGGTTAGCACGTGAACGGGAAAAATGAATGCGCGCAAACCTTTACTATTATGTGCGCATACCTCTGTACGCGTGCTAACCCACGTGCTAAGCATAGCACAGTTGTGATATCATTCATCACAGCTTTGTGAATCAAGCTCATAGTGCGTCGCCCATAAACTTCCATTATCCCAAGCACTGTGTGTTAAGCGCGGTGCTTGCAGCAACGTGCTGTTGCCCTTGCGTCAGCTCGGATACTTCCGGCGCACAATGATATGTCAAAATCTCCATAGACTTTCAGTGCTTTTGTGGCAAAATAGGGTTACCCAACGCAGGTTTAGCCTGCAAGTGTAAAAGGGGCCTTAAAGAGACACTGAAGCGAAAAAAAAATTATGATATTATGATTTGTATGTGTAGTACAGATAAGAAATAAAACATTAAGATCAGATACATCAGTCAAAAAGTATTAAGCTCTACGACTTTCAAAGTCGTGGAGAGGGCTGTCTTGTGACTTTTATTATCTCAACTGTTAGTGAAAAATGTTCTTTTTATCTGCCAGAGGAGAGGTCATTAGTTCACAGACTGCTCTGAAAGAATCATTTTGAATGCTGAGTGTTGTGTAATCTGCACATATTATAGAATGATGCAATGTTAGAAAAAACATTATATACCTGAAAATAAAAATATGAGAATATTTTCTTTGCTACTAATCTTCTAGTAATTATTCATAGTACACAACCAATTCATTATATCTTTTTTTTTTTTGCTTCAGTGTCTCTTTAAGGTACCGTAATTTGCGCCGTATAAGACGCTCCGGAATATAAGACGCACCCAGGTTTAGAGGGCAAAAACCAGGGAAAAAAAAAAATACTAAACCTGGTGCGTACATATTCCAGGAGCATCTTGTACATGTCCAGTGTGTCCTCACGTGTGCTCCTGTGGCCCCATGTGTCCTCATTTGCCCCCCTGCCTTCCTCCCTCCCGCCTGCCCGAGTCTCTCTTGCCCCCCCCCCCCACATGGAGTGTCAATAGCGGCGGCGACTGACCTTTGGCAGGCTCCCGCGCTGATCCTAGATCATTGTGCTGCCCCCCGCTAGCCTCCTCTGCCTCCCCCCTGCTTATCTCCTGCTACCCGGGTGTAGGAATAAGTAGCGGTAGCTTACCTCTGCAGTGTGCCCGCGATGACTGCAGACATCCGTTTTCCAGGCACTTCTCTCTCTAGTGACCGGCTTGAACTGATGACGCACAGTTCAAAGCCGGTCACTAGAGCAAGAAGTGCCTGGAAGACGGATGTCTGCAGTCATCGCGGGCGCACTGCGGAGGTAAGCTACCGCTACTTATTCCTACACCCGGGGGGCCAGATAAGCAGGGGGGAGGCAGAGGAGGCTAGCGGGGGGCAGCACAATGATCTAGGATCAGCGCGGGAGGCTGCCAAAGGTAATTTGCTGCCGCTATTGACACTCCACCCGTGGGGCCAGGAGACTCAAGCAGGCAGGGGAAGGCAGGCACAGAAAGGCAGGGCATTATTAAGTCGGGGATTCTCTTCCTTTGCAGGGACTTTTTCTCCCCATTTTTGGGGAAGAAAAAGTGCGTCTTATACGGCGACAAATATGGTTGAAAGTGGAATTATACGTCTACCAGTGTGATATGAAAAACAAATATATAATACAATGACACCAGCTAGGGTTTTCATAGCTGTCTTATTATAATCTATTAAAAAATAAATACATAGCAATAATTTTACAGATATGTACATTACCAAAAATGGCAGTTTTCCTCGCTGGGGACAATTGCTCCTATGTGGTAGTGCTTTCTGTCTTTATCATAGCAGCCGCATACTGCTACACACTTCATTTCATCCTCATCAAAATATGGCTTGTTTTCAGGGCATTTGGGATAACAACCTAATAGTAGATGAAATAGTGATAGTTTTAAGATTCAGTTACTGCAGAAGCAAGTCTGAAAAAGAAAGTAAAGATTTTTTTATTTTACCTTCTAAACCTCTTATCTCATAGTCACATTTTCCACTTGGGTTCCTGCAGGTCTTCATGCAAGGAGCACCACACGCCCTATAATGCCATTCACATTCATTCTCATCCTTGGAATTGTAATAATCACAGAAGAGGGCTAGTGATCAATAACAAAAAAACACAAATCAGAAAACATGGAAACAAAAGAAACCAACAACAAATGATAGCTGGACAGTGTAAAAAAGGCAAATATAAAATTATGAAAAAAAAATATTAAAAAAAGAACTACTGAGTTCAGGTATTTTCCCAACTTGTCTTAGGGCCAGTGCACACCAAAAAGCGCTAGCATATTCGCAAACGCTCAGTGCTTTTTTAAGTTATTTTTCAAGGAAATTCTAGACATGAGCCTAGTGATTTTTTATCTATACCTAGCGATTTTTGGAGCGTTTTTGTGTGCTACATTAGCCAAGTGCTAAAAAGCGCTAGCGTTTTTAAATGCGATCAGAAGAGCTCTTGGTGTGCACCAGCCCTTAAAGTGGACTTAAGCTGTAAATTTATAAATGTATCTAAAAAGCCAATACCTAATGAGAGAGACACCTCCTCCAGAGGCTTCCCAGAGGCTTCCCAGAGGCTTCCCATGCTGTCCTTGGGTCTTCTGCTGCTACCTCTTTTACACTGGGGGCCACACTCCTTTTCTGGCTTGCGCTGGTGCAGTACGGCCATCGGCCGCACCACGCAGTGGCATAGAGCCTCATGCATAAGCGGATCAGGGTTACTACGCAGCTGCGACCGCAATCATGCAGCCGCAATATGGCTGCACTTGTGCTCGAAGACAGGGCAGTTTCTAGCCTAAAATGCACCCAGGGCGAGGGTGTACAAATTGCGTCCCCCGCCTCAGTATAGGTAGCCAGGAATAGGTCCCCCCAGTATAGGTAGCCAGCTATGGGTCACCCCAGTATAGGTAGCCAGGCATAGGTGCCCCAGTATACTTGCCCCCAGTATAGGTTAGCCAGGTAGGTGCCTCCAGTATAGGTAGCCAGTATAGTTGCCCCCAGTATAGGTTAGATAGGCAGACGCCCCCGGTATAAGTTAGATAGGTTGGTGCCCCCAGTACAGGTAAGCTAGGTGGGTGCCTCTAATATAGGTAGCCAGAATAGTTGCCCCCAGCATAGGTTAGATAGGTAGGTGCCCCCAGTATAGGTTAGTTAGGTAGGTGCCTCCAATATAGGTAGCCAGCATAGTTGCCACCAGTATAGGCTAGCTAGGTAGGTAGGTGCCCCCAATACAGGTTAGATAAGTAGGTGCCCCCAGTATAGGTTAAATAGGTAGCTGCCCCCCAGTATAGGTTAGATAAGTAGGTGTCCCCCAAGTATAGGTTAGATAGGTAGCTGCCCACAGTATAGGTTAGATTAGGTAGCTGCCCCCCAGTATAGGTTAGATTAGGTAGCTGCCCCCCAGTTTAGGTTAGATTAGGTAGCTGCCCCCCAGTATAGGTTGGATTAGGTAAGTGCCCCCCAAGTATAGGTTAGATAGGTAGCTACCCCCAGTATAGGTTAGATTAGGTAGCTGCCCCTCAAGTATAGGTTGGATAGGTAGCTACCCCCAGTATAGGTTAGATTAGGTAGCTGCCCCCCAGTATAGGTTAGATTAGGTAGCTGCTCCCGAGTATAGGTTAGATTAGGTAGCTGCCCCCCCCAGGATAGGTTAGGCAGGTGGTTAGGTAGGTAGGTAGGTCCCCCCCATAATGGAAGGGGGAGCCGCGGGGAGGGCAGCCCGACCTCTCCCTCCCTTCATCTCCCTAGGCTGCTCTCCGTGCTCCCCCCTCAGATGCAGAGTGATTGCAGCAGGGAAGCGCTGTAAATAGTAACTCACCTCCCTGGTTCCAATCGCTGATCACTCACTTGCCGCTGGTCTCCTCTCTGCATAGTCTGGTATACACACGCTGCTTCCTGTTTAGCAGGAAGCAGCGTGTGTATACCCGGCTATGCAGAGAGGAGACCAGCGGCTAGTGAGTGATCAACGATTCGAACCAGGGAGGTGGGTAGCTATTTACAGCGCTTCTCTGCTGCAATCACTCTGCATCTGAGGGGGGAACACGGCCCAGGGAGAGGAAGGGAGAGAGATGGCGGGCTGCCCTCCCCTCCCCGACCGACCCACCGACTCATACTCTTAGTAAATTAAAAACTTTATTTAAAAAAGAGAAAATATGATAAAATGTTCTATTTATCAGATAATAGCATATATAATTTGTATCTACTGTAGAGTAATAACTGCTTAGTTCACAAAAATGAAATCAATCAAAAAAAAAGTTATCTGTAATCAAAAAAAAAGTTATCTGTGCTGCTGCAATAAAGCAGTCACCGATAATGACTGTATATCTGATGGGTACACAGGGTTATATATATATATATATATATATATATATATATATATATATATATATATATATATATATATATATATATATATATATATATATATATATGTATATACAGTGGGTTGCAAAAGTATTTGGCCCCCTTGAAGTTTTCCACATTTTGTCACATTACTGCCACAAACATGCATCAATTTTATTGGCATTCCACGTGAAAGACCAATACAAAGTGGTATACACGTGAGAAGTGGAACAAAAATCATACATTATTCCAAACATTTTTTTACAAATAAATAACTGCAAAGTGGGGTGTGTGTAATTATTCGGCCCCCTGAGTCAATACTTTGTAGAACCACCTTTTGCTGCAATTACAGCTGCCAGTCTTTTAGGGTATGTCTCTACCAGCTTTGCACATCTAGAGACTGAAAACCTTGCCCATTCTTCTTTGCAAAACAGCTCCAGCTCAGTCAGATTAGATGGACAGCGTTAGTGAACAGCAATTTTCAGATCTTGCCACAGATTCTCAATTGGATTTAGATCTGGACTTTGACTGGGCCATTCTAACACATAGATATGTTTTGTTTTAAACCATTCCATTGTTGCCCTGGCTTTATGTTTAGGGTTATTGTCCTGCTGGAAGGTGAACCTCCGCCCCAGTCTCAAGTCTTTTGCAGTCTCCAAGAGGTTTTCTTCCAAGTTTGCCCTGTATTTGGCTCCATCCATCTTCCCATCAACTCTGACCAGCTTCCCTTTCCCTGCTGAAGAGATGCACCCCCGAGCATGATGCTGCCACCACCATATTTGACAGTGGGGATGGTGTGTTCAGAGTGATGTGCAGTGTTAGTTTTCCGCCACACATAGCGTTTTGCATTTTGGCCAAAAAGTTCCATTTTGGTCTCATCTGACCATAGCAACTTTTTCCACATGGTTGCTGTGTGTCCCCCACATGGCTTGTGGAAAACTGCAAATGGGACTTCTTATGCTTTCTGTTAACAATGCCTTTCTTCTTGCCACTCTTCCATAAAGGCCAACTTTGTACAGTGCATGACTAATAGTTGTCCTATGGACAGAGTCTCCCACTTGAGCTGTAGATCTCTGCAGCTCGTCCAGAGTCACCATGGGCCTCTTGACTGCATTTCTGATCAGCGCTCTCCTTGTTCGGCCTGTGAGTTTAGGTGGATGGCCTTGTCTTGGTAGGTTTACAGTTGTGCCATACTCCTTCCATTTCTGAATGATCGCTTGAACAGTGCTTTGTGGGATGTTCAAGGCTTTGGAAATCTTTTTGTAGCCTAAGCCTGCTTTAAATTTCTCAATAACTTGATACCTGACCGGTCTTGTGTGTTCTTTGGACTTCACTGTGTTGTTGTTCTCAATATTCTCTTAGACAACCTTTGAGGCCCTCACAGAGCAGCTGTATTTGTACTGACATTAGATTACACACAGGTGCACTCTATTTAGTCATTAGCACTCATCAGGCAATGTCTATAGGCAACTAACTGCACTCAGATCAAAGGGGGCTGAATAATTATGCACACACCACTTTGCAGTTATTTATTTGTAAAAAATGTTTCGAATCATTTATGATTTTCGTTCCACTTCTCATGTGTACACCAATTTGTGTTTGTCTTTCATGTGGAATTCCAATAAAATTGATTCATGTTTGTGGCAGTAATATGACAAAATGTGGAAAACTTCAAGGGGGCCGAATACTTTTGCAACCCACTGTATGTATATGTATATATATATATATATATATATATATATATATATATATATATATATATATATATATATATATATATATATATATACACATATACACACATATACACACATATACACATACACAGTGGTTTGCAAAAGTATTCGGCCCCCTTGAAGTTTTCCACATTTTGTCATATTACTGCCACAAACATGAATCAATTTTATTGGAATACCACGTGAAACACCAATACAAAGTAGTGTACACGTGAGAAGTGGAACGAAAATCATACACAATTCCAAATATTTTTTACAAATCAATAACTGCAAAGTGGGGTGTGCGCAATTATTCAGCCCCCTTTGGTCTGAGTGCAGTCAGTTGCATGTAGACATTGCCTGATGAGTGCTAATGACTAAATAGAGTGCACATGTGTGTAATCTAATGTCAGTACAAATACAGCTGCTCTGTGACGGCCTCAGAGGTTGTCTAAGAGAATCTTAGGAGCAACAACACCATGTAGTCAAAGAACACACCAGAGAGGTCAGGGATAAAGTTATTGAGAAATTTAAAGCAGGCTTAGGCTAGAAAATTTCCAAAGCCTTGAACATCCCACGGAGCACTGTTCAAGCGATCATTCAGAAATGGAAGGAGAATGGCACAACTGTAAGCCTACCAAGACAAGGCCGTCCACCTAAACTCACAGGCCGAACAAGGAGAGCGCTGATCAGAAATGCAGTCAAGGGGCCCATGGTGACTCTGGACAACCTGCCGAGATCTACAGCTCAGATGGGGGAATCTGTCCATAGGACAACTATTAGTCGTGCACTGCACAAAGTTGGCCTTTATGGAAGAGTGGCAAGAAGAAAGCCACTGTTAACAGAAAAGCATAAGAAGTCCCGTTTGCAGTTTGCCACAAGCCATGAGGGGGACACAGCAAACATGTGGAAGAAGGTGCTTTGATCAGATGAGACCAAAATGGAACTTTTTGGCCAAAATGCAAAACTCTATGTGTGTCGGAAAACTACCACTACACATCACTCTGAACACACCATCCCCACTGTCAAATATGGTGGTGGCAGCATCATGCTCTGGTTGTGCTTCTCTTCAGCAGGGACAGGGTAGCTGGTAAGAGTTGATGGGAAGATGGATGGAGCCAAATACAGGGCAATCTTGGAAGAAAACCTCTTGGAGTCTGCAAAAGACTTGAGACTGGGGCGTTCACCTTCCAGCAGGACAATGACCCTAAACATAAAGCCAGCGCAACAATGGAATGGTTTAAAACAAAACATATTCATGTGTTAGAATGGCCCAGTCAAAGTCCAGATCTAAATCCAATCGAGAATCTGTGGCAAGATCTGAAAACTGCTGTTCACAAACACTGTCCATCTAATCTGACTGAGCTGGAGCTGTTTTGCAAAAAAAGAATGGGCAAATATTTCAATCTCTAGTTGTGCAAAGCTGGTAGAGACAGCTATAATTGCAGCAAAAGGTGGTTCTACAAAGTATTGACTCAGGGGGCTGAATAATTACGCACACCCCTCTGCGAAGTCCAAAGCACGTTTGTTGCATCGTGTCGGAACCATGGGTACTGTGGCCAGTCTCATAGAGACTAATGGCCACTGCAGCTGCGGAGTGGCGAGGTAGAGCAACGGAAGTAAAAGGGGCCTCAAGAGATTTGAAAAATCTCTGTGTGACCTGTCTTGGGACAGCACGGCCCTCCTCAGGAGACAGAGGAGGACCGGGGCTGGCGCGAGGGACTGAGACAGCTGCTAGGGGCAGGAAGAAGCTCCCAGTAAAAATAGGTTATAAGAGATCACCTTGGGAGTCCTTTAACCTCCCTAGCTGTAACCCTGAGCCAGGCTCGGGACAGAAATCCGCAGCTCTGAGCAGTAATCCCGAATAATCCATCGGAGGTGTGGAATGTGCAGGGCTGCCGCAGATCTATCAAGCGGTATGATTTTTAAAGGAAACATGGTTACATAGTTACAAAAAAGAAAAAAGACATACGTCCATCGAGTTCAACCAGAGAACAAAATACAACACCAGCCTGCTCCCTGAAATATCCCTGTTGATCCAGAGGAAGGCGATCAACAGGGATATTTCAGGGAGCAGGATGGTGTTGTACTTTGTTCTCTAGTTGGTCCAAGCTGTTAAAAAAAAAAAAAAAGATCCACTTACCTGGGGCTTCCTCCAGTCCGTGGCAGCCGTCCTGTGCCCTCGCCGCAGCTCCGGAGGCTCCCAGTCTTCTCCCCTGGTGCAGCTGACATCGCCAGGTCGGGTTCCGGGTCGGCCTCTTCTGCGCTCCACGGCATGGGTCACGTGCTCCGGCCAACGTCATCAGGACTGTACTGCGCAGGCACGGTAGTTCTGCGCCTGCGCAGTACAGTCCAGATGACGTCGGCCTGACCACGTGACCCGTGCGGTGGAGCGCAGAATACGCCAACCCGGAACCCGACCTGGCGAGGACACTCACTTTAAGGTCTCAAAGCTTGTGAAAAAATTGCACCGCTTTTGGAAAAAGAATCTGGAAATAATCATACCGCCAGGGAGGTTAAGTCTACAGCCCAGATCTGTAACCCCATTCATTTCAGCCTTTGGCACATTGTACAGTTAAAATGGCTGCAAAGAAGCACCCAATGTCACTTGTGAGTGTGAGTGTGAGTGCGGCAGTTGCCGGCCTGCATGATTTCTAGTGTGGTTGGGCTTGTACCTGATGAATTGCAGCGCAGTCACAGCACAATCGCGGCTCTGGAAATGGAAGATAACATGATCGCAATGCCCTGATAGTTTTAATAATATTAGACTATATATTCTTTCACATAAGCATAGCTCCCAACTGTCCCTCTTTTGGAGGGACAGTCCCTTTTTGGGAGCCCTGTCCCTCTGTCCCCCTTTCCCCCTCATTTGTCCATCTTTCAAGACTTTGTCCCTCTTTCTATGTAAATATATATATTTCTCTATTAAAAAAATGTGTTTTATTGACTTTAAACTTTATTCCCATCCTTTAAATTGAAATATTACTAATTTTAAAATTTTAGTATGAAGGGAAATGAACCAGGATAGAAAGGACCAGTGTGGTTTGAATTATAAAGCAACATATTTTTCTTATGAAATCTTTATGGTATTCATGGCTAGGGGTGTGAAAGGGGATGGTCAGGGGTGTGGCAGGGGAGTGGTTTAAGTGTCCCTCTTTCTCATCTCAAAATGTTGGGAGTTATGCATAAGGGTATTCCATATCTGAATTTTCCCAAATAGTTCACCATTAAGAAACAATGTACGGCTACTGCAACAAATAATAATAGTTATAATAATAATGTATCACTCACGACAAACAGAAGGCGTCCTCCAGGCAACACATATGTTGTGTTCCCCACATGCCTGGGCATAGGCTGCAACAGCTGTGCAGAGGCACTCACAGTCTCCCCCCGTGTTGCAAGCACATGAGTCAGAGACACAGGCATCATAGTACATTGATGCATCAACCTATACAGAAAGTATGGAATAGAATATAAATAAATATTTTAAAAAGACTGCATTTTCCTTCCCTATCCATACATTACAATCTTGTGGCAGGTATCTTAGGTGCTGATGGCTGGGGGGCAATTTGGGCGCCACCATAGAACACAATGGGCTTGATTCACAAAGCAGTGCTAACTGTTAGCACGCTTGTGAAAATCCCCTCTTCACGCCTAAACTCAGTTTAGGTGTGATAAAATCAACTCGTGCGCAAAGTCCCACGTGCAAACCTTTGTGCGCGCACAGAGCGGTGCGCGCGACACGTCGCACCGCTATGCGCCGATAACGGCGCATCCGATGCGCCTATAAGGTCACATGGGGTGCGACTTTAACGTTGCATAGTGTGACGTTGAGGTCGCACCCCATGCGACCTTATAGACGCATCGGATGCACCATTATCGCGCATCGCGGTGCGATGTTTTGCGCGCACCACGCTGTGCGTGCGTGAAGTTTTGCGCAGGGACTTTGCTTGCAATCTTATTGTCAAACTGATGCTAACCTAGTTAGCATCCTACTTATCACGCCCAAAGTCTTTAGGCGTGCTAGCTAGGTTAGCACCGCTTTGTGAATCAAACCCATTGTTTGTTGTGGCTATAGCGTGCCCAGTGTATACCGTATATACTCGCATACAAGCCGAATTTTTGACCCCCAAAAAGGGGGTCAAAAGTTGGGGGGTCGGCTTGTATGCGAGTCTTCCCTGGTGGTATAGTGGTGGGTGGTGGGTGGTGGGTGTTCCGCGCCCCGCTTCCCCCCTCCCCGCTCCCCCCGCGGCCGCCGCTGCTATTACCTGCAGGCAGCGGCCGCTTCCTAATCCGCGTTCCTCTTCTTAAACTTTTCAGCGTGTATCACAGCAGCGCGCCCGGCGCTGCTGCTGTGACGATGCAGGGGCAGGAAAGAGCGGTTCCCTTGGTAACGGCGATACAGATCGCCGTTATAGGGAGCCGCGCTCTTTCCTGCACTCTGCACCGTCACAGCAGCAGCGCCGGGCGCGCTGCTGTGATACACGCTGAAAAGTTTAAGAAGAGGAACGCGGATTAGGAAGCGGCCGCTGCCTGCAGGTAATAGCAGTGGCGGGGAGGGAGCCGGGAGTACTACCTACCTATGCTGGGCACTATACTGGCTAAACTGGGCACTATACTGGCTAAACTGGGCACTATACTGGCTAAACTGGGCACTATATTGGCTAAACTGGGCACTATACTAGCTAAACTGGGCACTATATTGGCTAAACTGGGCACTATATTGGCTAAACTGGGCACTATACTAGCTAAACTGGGGCACTATACTGGCTAAACTGGGCACTATACTAGCTAAACTGGGCACTATACTAGCTAAACTGGGGCACTATACTGGCTAAACTGGGCACTATACTAGCTAAACTGGGCACTATACTAGCTAAACTGGGCACTATACTGGCTAAACTGGGCACTATACTGGCTAAACTGGGCACTATACTAGCTAAACTGGGCACTATACTGGGCACTATACTGGCTAAACTGGGCACTATACTGGCTAAACTGGGCACTATACTAGCTAAACTGGGCACTATACTAGCTAAACTGGGCACTATACTGGCTAAACTGGGCACTATACTGGCTAAACTGGGCACTATACTAGCTAAACTGGGCACTATACTAGCTAAACTGGGCACTAAACTGAGCACTATACTGGCTAAACTGGGCACTATACTAACTAAACTGGGCACTATACTGGCTAAACTGGGCACTTTACTAGCCATACTGGGGCACTATACTAGCTAAACTGGGTACTATACTAGCTAAACTGAGGCACTACCTACCCATACTGGGCGCTATACTGGGCACTATACTGGCTATACTGGGCACTTTACTAGCTATACTGGGCACTATACTAGCTATACTGGACACTACCTACCTATACTGGGCACTATACTAGCTATACTGGGACACACTGGGGGGCTGCACCAATCCAGCATTTCCTACCCCCGGCTTATATGGGGGTCAATAATTTTTCCCAGTTTTTTCAGGGAAAAGTTGGGGGGTCGGCTTATATGCGGGTCGGCTTATATGCGAGTATATACGGTAATTCGGGCACAAGACGTGTAGCCAAGAGAAGGTACTGCAGAAGGGGTGGGGAAGGGTTAGCATTAGGCCGGCTTCACACTGAATATTGGCATCAGCGGTGGGGTGCAGCGGCCACGCCACAGTGCCAAAAAACGGAACTTCGGGGAATACTGCATTACTGTGCAGTATTCCCCTTCTGGCATCCGCTTGCGGTCACTTCCTGTTTCGAGTATATATAGAAGTGCAAGGAAGCGTATTTTAAAAATACGCTTCCTGTGATTGTGCATAAAAATGTCACCGCACTGCCATCATTTTTAAAATCTCTACGTCGCCATAGACTTACATGACTTCTGGTCTGCTGCATGTTTACGCAGATACAAGTCATTTTGGAAGTGCGTTAGATTGAGCACTTCCGGCGCATTGCACCGTAAAGCACCGCAGGTAATATGAAAGCAACCATAGATTTTCATTGCCCTGCAGTAGCTGTGCGGTAAACTGCCACAATACAATGTGAAAGGGTTTAGATTGTAAGCCTTTGGGCAGGGTCCTCCTCCTTTTGTGTCCTACCTGATCATGCACCTCCATTACTGTGAACCCATGCTAGGCATCTGAGTGAACCTAACTTGCCTAATCTCCATACTCGCCTCCAGTGACTAAGCATTACCTTGTACTCATACTGTGCTGCGCAATCTGGTCTTTCTTGTATTCAGGTATTGTCATTTTGCTGTATGTCACCCCTAAATATTGTATGTATCCCTATTTATTGTCCAGCGCTGCGTAATACGTTGGCGCTTTATAAATACAATAAATAAAGGGTCCTCAGGTGTGGGGTAGAGTTAGTGTGAGAGGTAGGTAGGGGGAGAGTTGTAGAGAGAGGTATGTTAGGTAAAGCGATAGTGGAATATCAGCAGTATTGCTTCACCCAGGGACATTTTAACTGTATGCTACAAATCTACCTCATGTATCTTCTCTGCTTTTGAGTCACACATATAAATACTGAGCATACACATACAGTATTTGTACCCACATACACACACACAACAGTAAGTCACAATATAAAAACTACTGACAGGTGAAATCAATGGCATTCACGCTGGTCTCACACCTGGCCAATGCCTTTGCGTTGCCATGCTCCGCCCCATTGTAGCACACCGCAACGCACATATTGTCCCTCATATAACTCTGCAGCAGGGTGCGCCGACAGGGTCACATGCATAGCGCACACCCATCTCTTTGCCTTGCCCAGTGACATACTCCCTGCTGGATAGGATGTACATCACTGGGATTCCCTGCTTCCCCATCCTATTTGTTTCATTCTGCGCATGCTGCTACCAACTTATTAAAAAATTCTGTGTCGCCCATAGACTTCCATGCATTCCAATGCTGCAGAAGTCCGGCGGTAACGCGCTGTTGACTTTGCGGTGGGTCGGCAGGGATTCAGAAACTTCAGTCACGATACATCGGGGTAAGTGAACTAGGCACCATAGACTTTCATTGCTGTTGTGTTATTGTTGGAGTTTATTGGTATAAATGCCATCTTTTCGGGTGTGCCTTCATGAATAAGCTTGTCTGGATGTTTCTGTGTTACAAGTGATCCTCATGGAATCACTTGATCAGCATGTACTCTCAGCATATCTCAACAGCTGTATGTTGTAAATACTTCTCAAAGCCACACTCTATCTACATATAAATTGGTAAACATTTAAGAACAATAGCTGAAGAGGCACTTTTTTTCCCTCTAGGTACACTTTAAGTCAGTGAAGGTATTTATGGAGACTGCCTAAGTTAAGTTCAGCTGGATTTTTGTAATTGGCAGCAACTGAAAGGGTTTGCAAAGAGGAACAGTCAGTTCATTATAGCTGAAGTGGTGGCAGTCTGTCAATTGGTAAGCATGTAGAATGGTAGGACAGCTCCCACAGAGGTAAAGCAGGAATTGTGCATAGATCCAGTCAAGGATTTTCTGTCAGTTGGTAAGCCACAGAGAAGGATTTTACAATAACTCAGAGGGAGAATATGAAAAGATATATAATATGCATAATATTGCTACTATATCGCTGGAAACAGGGGGTAAACGATTCCCCAAGACTTGTTTACTGATATTACTTACATATTGATGACAAGTAGCAAAGACATCACTAAGTATAATGCTACACTTCCTTTGTGCCCAGCCATGCCTGTATGCGTTCAGGGAACAGGCATCTCTGTAGACTTTAGCATCTGGGCAACCTGGCAATATCTTCCAGCTGTTTCCAAACTCCTCAGTATTTCCAACAACAGCATTATTCCGGGTAGTGAAATCATTGTTTGTATTTCCATCATAGTTTCCACATAACCCACAGAGACGGCCCTATAAAATAGAGTCAAATCATGAAAATGGAAATTAACTTGTCAGATCAAATTGTGCTACAAATGCTCATGGTGGACCTGTTGATAAACATTATTCAGCAGTTTGACCCTATTCTTTCCTATAGTGCTATTTTTGACCCTTCACCATGAAATAAGGTAGATCAGCATGGCCATTTGGACCTGATCACCACCCAGGCTACTCCCTACCATAAAAGGCATGATCCTGGCAGCCATTTTTCACTCTGCTTTACTCAGTATAGGGAGAGGAGCTGCTGCTGTAGATAGAGGCACAGTGATATATAGGCTGTATTGTGAATTGTGCCAGGTAGCTGCTAGGGACCCCCAATAGTACTTTGAAGGACTCTTCCTGGTCACAAAAAGTCATTTTGAAGATGGACATTGGCGCTGCTGTACTGAATTGTTATTGTTGCTTTTTGGGGTGTGTTGTAGCAACACAACCAGTGGCATAGCAATCACCGTAGCAACCAGAGCGATTGCTATGGGGCTCTTGCAAAAGTGTGGGTGAAGGGGGGCCTGGGATGTATGAGTGCAGGTGGCAATATGAGGGTCTGCATAACCTCGCAACTGTCGCTTTTTCATAGTGAATATAATAGAGCACAGCTTGGCCAGTCTGTAGCAGCATCCTGGGAACAGTCTAACTGCCCCGCCCTAGACGAAGAGCAGGAGAATTTGGCCAATAGTAACAGCACTAGCTCCCCTCTAGCCAATGCTGTGCTGCTGTGGCCAACCTATCACACAGGAGGGAGGAGCAACACTCTGCGTTGGAGAGAACAGTCTGTAGAGCAGTGTGGCCTGGTGACTTCTCTGTCTTGGCTTGCCATGCCTTCTGATCCCCGAGTGCCAGTGATAATCTCAGAAGGAGAACGCATCAGCTGCAGACCTCTGTGCTGCTTGGGGAGGGAAGCAGGTACAGTGGGTTGCAAAAGTATTCGGCCCCCTTGAAGTTTTCCACATTTTGTCACATTACTGCCACAAACATGGATCAATTTTATTGGAATTCCACATGAAAGACCAAAACAAAGTGTTGTACACATGAGAAGTGGAACGAAAATCATACATGATTCCAAACATTTTTTACAAATAAATAACTGCAAAGTGGTGTGTGCATAATTAATCGGCCCCCTTTGATCTGAGTGCAGTCAGTTGCCTATAGACATTGCCTGATGAGTGCTAATGACTAAATAGAGTGCACCTGTGTGTAATCTAATGTCAATACAAATACAGCTGCTCTGTGAGGGCCTCAGAGGCTGTCTAAGAGAATATTGGGAGCAACAACACCGTGAAGTCTAAACAACACACAAGACAGGTCAGGGATCAAGTTATTGAGAAATGTAAAGCAGGCTTAGGCTACAAATAGAAGCCTTGAACATCCCAAGGAGCACTGTTCAAGCGATCATTCAGAAATGGAAGGAGTAAGGCACAACTGTAAACCTACCAAGACAAGGCCATCCACCTAAACTCACAGGTCGAACAAGGAGAGCGCTGATCAGAAATGCAGTCAAGAGGCCCATGGTGACTCTGGATGAGCTACAGAGATCTACAGCTCAGGTGGGAGACTCTGTCCATAGGACAACTATTAGTCATGCACTGTACAAAGTTATGGAAGAGTGGCAAGAAGAAAGGCATTGTTAACAGAAAGCATAAGAAGTCCCGTTTGCAGTTTTCCGCAAGCCATGTGGGGGACACAGCAAACATGAGACCAATGATAAGATGAGACCAAAATTGAACTTTTTGGCCAAAATGCAAAACGCTATGTGTGGCAGAAAACTAACACTGCACATCACTCTGAACACACCATCCCCACTGTCAAATATGGTGGTGGCAGCATCATGCTCGGGGGGTGCATCTCTTCAGCAGGGTCAGGGAAGCTGGTCGGAGTTGATGGGAAGATGGATGGCGCCAAATACAGAGCAAACTTGGAAGAAAACCTCTTGGAGACTGCAAAAGACTTAAGACTGGGGCGGAGGTTCACCCTCCAGTAGGACAATTACCCTTAACATAAAGCCAGGGCAACAATGGAACGGTTTAAAACAAAACATATCTATGTGTTAGAATAGCCCAAATTCCAGATCTAAATCCAATCGAGAATCTGTGGCAAGATCTGAAAACTGCTGTTCACAAACGCTGTCCATCTAATCTGACTGAGCTGGAGCGGTTTTGCAAAGAAGAATGGGCAAGGATTTCAGTCTCTAGATGTGCAAAGCTGGTAGAGACATACCCTAAAAGACTGGCAGCTGTAAATGCAGCAAAAAGTGGTTCTACAAAGTATTGACTCAGGGGGCCGAATAATTACGCACACCCCACTTTGCAGTTATTTATTTGTAAAAAAATGTTTGGAATGATGTATGATTTTCGTTCCACTTCTCACGTGTACACAACTTTGTATTGGTCTTTCACATGCAATTCCAATAAAATTGATTCATGTTTGTGGCAGTAATGTGACAAAATGTGGAAAACTTCAAGGGGGCCGAATACTTTTGCAAGCCACTGTAATTACTGAGGGTAATTCTAGCTACCTAATACTAAATGGCACCTGTAGCTACCTATGATGGGCAAGGGAAGTAATGGAGAAGTGACAGCTGGGATAGCCAGCACACTTGCGGTGTGGTTCGGCGGGGTTTGGAGGTCCATGAAGGGCGAGGTCTTGGGTACCAGGACATCTGTGCCTACAGGCTCCTGTGAGGTGAATCCAGGCCTGATGAAGAATGTAACCATTACGACTGTTTGACAGATGTGTTTTTGATTGACTAGTGTAATGATCCGCTCAGCTGGCTGCACAGGCAGACAGCTGTTTGGCCATTCCTTGAGTCTGTGGGACGCAGGTCTCTGGATAATAGACCTGTCTTTGCTTTGCAAGCTTCAGACCTGCTCTGCTGCTGAGGAATTTGCATATACTGATTATGCAGATTGCCTGGTCGCCTCCCTTGAAGGCGTAAAGCATAAATACCATGTGATCCCACAATCCTTTGCTGGTCATTATGGTTTGTTACTGTTGAAACACTCCTGGAGTGTCAGCCTTTCTATTGTTTGCTAAAGATTATCTTAGAGTATTCCTGGGGACTGCATTAGGCATCCCTCTAGTACAGTTAGGTTGTATTATTTGTATTGCCTGTTCTGTCTTCTGTTTGTCCTTGCGATTGCACTGTCGTCAGCCGTTGGCGATGGTGAATCGTTTGTTTCTGTACTTCGATCACACTTGCTCTGGCGGAAAGAGCAGTGGATCCTGCTAGCCTGTTTCTGTACTTGGTTCACACTCGCTCTGGCGGAAAGAGCAGTGGATCTTTTCTGTCCTGTCCCTGAACCTAGATCGCACTCGCTCTGGCGGAAGAGTGGTGGATCTTATCTGACCTATTCCTGTTTGTTTGTCTGTCTGGATCGCACTCGCTCTAACGGTAGCAGCGGTGGTTCCTTTTGGTACTCTATCTGGGAGTGTAGGCCAGAGCTGCGGTTGCTGCTGGCTGCTCCTTCTCTCTGTCTTGTCTGATACGAACGCTTGCTGTAGGCTCAGTGGGGTAACCATTAAGCAAGCGTTCGCGTTCTCTGTTTCGTGTTTGTGTGGCGTTGGTTAGTTAGGGTGGCGTGCTTGTCTCTGTTGCGCTTTTCGTGCGGAGACCGCGTCCTAAACGCGTTTGCTGTTGCGAATGAGTGCGGTGTTCACGTTTAGCTAGCGTTTGTTATTTTCCTTATCTTCTCATTGTTGTTTGCTGTGCCTTTGCTACTCTCGTGCTCTGTCTTGCTCAGTCTTGTGTCACTTCTGGCAATCGTCTCTCTCGCGATTGCGTTCCTACTTTCTTTCTGCTGTTGAGTGTTCACCGTCGTGGGTTGGCGACTAGATTGGTGCACACACATACACTCTGTCACTGTGCTCTCTCCTTAAGGGCTATCTTGCCCTGCATTGCTTCTCCTCGTACAATTCCTATCTGGCATCTGTGGCTGTGCAGAGGATCTGTTCCTCTGCACTCCACGGCTCCATCTGCCGGCAGGAATTCCCCTCTACAGGTGCATTGCACCTTTTGCTGGGTTCTCTCAGATTATACGCTTGTGGAAGATTTCCGTAGTGTCAGCGCGCATCCTGTGCGCTGACCACGGAGAGAATTCCACAATCGTTACAACTAGTCACAATTGTGATCAGATGCAATGTCTGCTTCCTGTGTACATAAGCTAAAAACAGTAAGGGATCATAAACAGCAGATCAGAGACCTCCTTGACATGTGTGCAATGATCTAACTAATTAAATCCTTTTACATAGTTATACTTAGAGCATTTTTAATTGCAGTATGTTGCATGCATTTTATGAAGAGCTACATACCTTAAAGTCACTGGTAACTTTAATGAAAATGCTAGATCTCTTGTCCCATATAAGGATAATCCCAACATTGATCTCAACGACTAAGTAGATGCCCATCAGTCGTACCCGATATGGAACACTGGTGTCACTACCTTTATTTGCTAAGCTGACGTGACTGTCATCAAGGATAAGTTCATAGTCCTGTAAAACAGTTGAATAAGTCTTGAATAATAATAAGTCTAGAGATCTTAAACTTGCCACTATATCATTTCCATGCTTGTAGTTGTTAATTTTTTGTTACAATTTTTGCTTAATAATGTTTGCTTACCCCTAGAAAAAGTTTCATGGATTTGGAACAGGTTGCCCCCATGTTACCACAAGGAATATTTTCTGTGATGATTCGGAAGGTGCCAGAACTGTCATTTGCTGTGCAATAATCCTTGTTAAAAGAAAAGGAAAAAAAATATATAGATATAGTTATATACTATTAAAGGTGAACAACTCAACTGTGTTGACTTCTCAATAATGTAAAAAAAAAAACCTTAAAGAGAACCCGAGGTGTGTTTAAAGAATGTTATCTGCATACAGAGGCTGGATCTGCCTATACAGCCCAGCCTCTGTTGCTATCCCAAACCCCGCTAAGGTCCCCCTGCACTCTGCAATCCCTCATAAATCACAGCCGTGCTGTGAGGCTGTGTTTACATCTGTAGTGTCAGTCTCAGCTGCTCCCCCTCCTCCTGCATAGCTCCGGTCCCTGCCCCCGTCCCTTCCCTCCAATCAGCAGGGAGGGAAGGGATGCAGGCGGGGACTGGAGTTCTGCAGGAGGCGGGGAGAGCAGCAGACTGACACTATAGAGATAAACACAGCCAGCTCTGACAAGCTGTTTGTCAGCAGCGTGGCTGTGATTTATGAGGGATTGCAGAGTGCAGGGGGACCTTAGGGGGGTTTGGGATAGCAACAGAGGCTGGGCTGTATAGGCAGATCCAGCCTCTGTATGCAGATAATATTCTTCAAACCCACCTCGGGTTCTCTTTAACCATCCCACTCTCCTTTAATAGCTTACAAAATTTCTGTCCCTTTGGGGAGTAATTATGGATGGTTTTGCCAGACGGTAAGAATGCTTGGGGGCAGGAACAAGAGAGGTAATTTGGGCACCGTGCTGCACTGAGGGTGCCGCCATAGACCATAACATTTATTACAGCTATAACAGCACTCACTGTAATTTGGGCGCTGGCAATAGCTGGAACCCAAATTATTATAAATATGGACTGCCTGTACCCCTTTCTAAAAGAAAAAGGGTGGTTATCAGATCGACCTCAGTTAACCAGTTAGTTCATCTACCCTGGACATTGGATACAAATCAAGAAATGTCATTTAACTTCCTAAAGACATGCAGTCCTAAAAATGCAAATGCTACCATCTGGTTATTAGATAAGAACAGATGAGTTTACAAATCACAACACAACCAGTTCACTTATAAGGTCCGCCCATTGAACGGCAGAGAAGCCCAGAAAACAGGCATTTCCCTTATGGTGTGTTCTTTTATAGACTTCTGCAACCCATTCTACAGAAACTTGTATTCCACTGTAGGCAGTGGTGTAACTAAGGAGGTTGGAGCCTTGGTGCGAGTTTTACATGGGGCCCTAAGCACTCTATTGATATGGAGCCCCAAAACATACCAAAAACAGCTGCAGTGTCTGAGAGGTGTAATCAGAGTAAGAAAATAGCTTTTTAAGGATTAACACTATTGAATGCACTTATAAGGTGTTCATTATCAGCATAGCACAAATAAAAAACAAATAAGATGGCTGAAGGAAGGCCCCTCTGGCCCAAGGGCCCTGGTGCGGTTGCATCCTTTGCATTCCCTATTGCTACACCACTGACTGTAGTGATCAATATGATCATTCTGTGGTTCAAGCTAAAGATTTGGACTTTGTAGAATGGTTAGTTATCCGAGACTTAACCTATTGGGCTTTTTGTAAATTGTCTTTAGAGAAGTGCATAATCTTCTGTATTCTGTCCTGCCTGTGGATAAAGTGCTCTACTACACTTCCTGTTCCCACGTTTTTTTGTAATAATGCCAGACATACCCCAACTCAAAGGGAAAAAGCCTGTGAAGGCTTGTAGTATCTCAGGTATAGAAAACAGGAAGCTGGAAAACAACAACAAGCAATCCCAATATTTTCTACCTGTACCCACTACCCTTTTCAATATTCCTTTCGGTGTCTTACTGGACCCTTACTTCAAGACCATTGGCATACTTGGCACATTTTCTGCATGTTACATAATACTTTTGCCATTTTTTACAAAAAGGACACACTTTGGTCTTTTTAAACTTCTGTAGGAATGACAAACAAAGAAAATATCTGAAACGGCTGTTGGGTCAACACTTCTGAAAGTGTTCTTTCAGAAATGGCCCATAAACACCAAGTGGAATACGCTAACGCCAAAAAATACTGCATGTGTACTGTATGCGGCCTAGCTAACAGGACTAGAGGGCTCACCAGATCCTTGGCAATCCTTTTAAGAGTGCCCGATTTACATAGTGACCTGATGTGGGAGAGTGGAGAAGTGATCCTGCCACATAGGGTGGCAGGAATCATACATTTTCATATTCTTATGTATAGCTCACCTATAAAAAGTCTTTGCAACATGCCATCTTCGGTTTTATCATGTTCTAAATTTCCTCTCAAAACATGGATGAGCTACATCAAGAAATTGCACCAGGGTGCTGTGGAACCACAATTTGGTTGTTTCTCCCCCAATACCTCATCTACAATGCAACAATTACTTTTTTGAAGGACCAGGAGGGAAAATTAAATCAGCCACCAATGAGTTAGAGAAAAAAAGACAGAAAGGATCACTCACAATGTTCATATAATAGGAAGAAATACTGCTCAACCAGGACAGATCTCACCTGCATTGTTTGGCTGTGTGTTTAGCAGGGCTGTGGAGTCGGTACAAAAATCATCCAATTCCTACTCCTCAGATTATGAAACCTCCGACTCTAGGTACCCAAAACCAGTTCGAACACTGTAGCTATGCCAGCATTGCACACCCACAAGCATAATTACGCAGCACGGTGTGGTCCGACAGTTTGATCCGTTTTGCCTAATGCCATGCCAGACTACATCCAGCAACACTGCCCCTAGTGGCGAGCCCAAATGCATTCTGGTAATATTTAAATTACGTTGTACGGTGTTGGAACAGGTTGCTGGCAGTGATCAAAGTGTCAGACTTGGTTTTACACTGATCTAAAGGTGCTGATGTCATGTTGCACTAGTTCCGGCAATAGCTCCCCTAGCGGCAGCTATGTTTTTCTATGCTATACTATGTCCAACATTGAACTGGAAAGTGCCAATTTTGGACATAATCCGACATAAGATTAGAAAGGGAGACCACAGTTCTCTTTAAGGATGGTATGATCTCTTTTGTGTCACACTATTTTAAGATTAAATGAACAAATGAGAAACCATAGTTTTTGGTATTAGACATTTTACCTGTGAAACTGTATAGGCGCAGTTTCCATTAAAAGTATAGCGTTTCCCATCAAATGTGATGTAATGTCCATTTCCATACACTGTACAAATAGCCAGACAGGCCCGGGTTGTACATTCCCACTTTCTATTTTTGCAAGTGCTATAAAACAAGGACAAATAAGGGCTAGAGATACATTATTTTTTTTGTTTATTCATTCATGCAGTCATCCATTCAATCAATCAATATTAGATAACCCTATATAACATAACAAAATGGTGTTTACTAGTTAAACCTCTTTACTAAATAGCAAAGTCAAGATAAAGACAGAACAAAGAGATGCCCATTAACCCATATTTCATCCATCAAGGTTTATTTTCCTGTAAAGCACTATAGAGGTTCCTACCTACACAAAAAACATAAGAAGCACACATTTGCTAATCAAAACCTGGCTGCACACATGCCTGATGCATGGCCAGCAAAGGCAGTATGGGACTTTGCTTTGTGAACCCTCCACCATCTGCAGTGGTAAAGCATTTGGCCGCTGGATAGCAGGTGAAGCTGGTGCATCAATGCAATTACAGGAAGCAGGAATGCATTTTCTTGTTTTCAATCATTTTTTAATACATTTTCAAAAAAAGAAACAGTAAACCGTACACATTAACATAAGCCGTATGCGTAACTTACAGTTAGTGCAAGTAAAACATTGTGTAAACATACATTATAAAGTAGTATCGTATGATCACTGAATAAACCATATCCACTTCTTATTCCACCAGGGGGGATACGAATATGATTTGTTGATAGGCTGACAATTTGGGATGGTGCATGTCAGGCTTGAGTTAATCAACATTGCATAGGGATGGTGCGGGAGCATCCATCTGAAAATGGCGCCTGGGAATAATGGCGCGCAGTGTTGCTGCTAATCCGTTTGCCACTTATTGCTATTTAACGCTAAAGCCTTATTGTTATTTAACGTTAAAGCCTTATTGTTATTTACCGTTAACACACAGAACCCTCTCTGTACCTATCCCTAACCCCTAAACCCCCCTGGTGGTGCCTAACCGTAAGACCCCCCTGGTGTTGCCTAACCCTAAGACCCCCCTGGTGTTGCCTAACCCTAAGACCCCCCTGGTGTTGCCTAACCCTAAGACCCCCCAGGTGGTGTCTAACCCTAAGACCCCCCTGGTGGTGCCTAACCCTAACCACCACCCCTGGTGGTGCCTAACCCTAAGACCCCCCTGGTGGTGCCTAACCCTAAGACCCCCTGGTGGTGCCTAACCCTAAGACCCCCTGGTGGTGCCTAACCCTAAGACCCCTCTGGTTGGTGCCTTACGCTTAGACCCCCCTGGTGGTGCCTAACCCTAAGACCCCCCTAGTGGTGCCTAACACTAAGACCCCCCTGGTGGTGCCTAACCCTAAGACCCCCATGGTGGTGCCTAATCCTAACCACCCCCCTGGTGGTGCCTAACACTAACCACCCCCCTGGTGATGCCTAACCCTAAGACCCCCCTGGTGGTGCCTAACCCTAAGACCCCCCTGATGGTGCTAACCCTAAGACCCCTCCCCCCCCAGTGGTGCCTAACCCTAACCTTGACAGTGTTACATTAAATCCATTCCCCGTTTTGCAGTTAAATAACGTCTGCAGTTTGGCTTATGTAGGGCGCTATTGATAGATAACGTTACTGTGTGCCACTATTGATAAATAACGTTACTGTGTGCCACTATTGATAAATACCGTTAGTGTGTGCCACTATTGATAAATAACGTTAGTGTGTGCCACTATTGATAAATAACGTTAGTGTGTGCCGTTTTTCTTCTTTTTTCCCTGTGCGCCATTATTATGCAGTACTAACGATAAATAGCGATAAGCGTATCTTTTTAATGTGGCGCCATTTTTATGCATAGGCGCTGTGCGCCATTATTCACTGATCCCGGTGGGGGAGGCTTATTGTGGTTATTGGTTGGAGAGGATATCTACCACCCATTAGCTGAACCGTATATGTTTGGGTAGAGTTTGCTTGTCAGGATGTTCACATAGGTAGTGAGTGAGGCCTAGCCATCCCTGAAGCTGGGGGTAGCATATTTATTATGGTGTAGGGCAGTGATCTGCAAAGTTGGCTCTCCAGCTGTTAAGGAACTACAAGTTCCACAATGCATTTGTCTTTATGAATCATGACTGTGGCTGTCAGACTCCCACAATGCATTGTGGGACTTGTAGTTCCGTAACAGCTGGAGAGCCAGGTTTGCAGATCACTCCAGGGGTTTGGCTGATTTCTTTAGTACAGACTGGCAGTTTCAGTAAGATAGCATTTATATAGTTTGTGTTAGAGACTTAAAGGCATGTGCCTTAACTTCAGAATGTAGATGTAGGTGGGGAAGGACAGGAGGAAGTAAAGAAATAGTGGGGGAACAAGCAGTGGTTAGTTTTAATATTCTTCTATTGGTTGTTTGTCGCCTATTCGTATAAAGGCATTTAAGAATCTCTGACCCAAGCACCTCGTTCCAGACCTAAGAGGTAATCAGTGAGTGGGAACCAAATGTTGGTAAACTTTGGCATGCTGTCTTCTAACCTCGCTCTTAGTTTTTCAAGAAAAAGGATTTGTCCTAGCCTGTTTTTGCCTAGATCAAATAAGACTATTCGAGAGTTGCAAGCCGCTGCATTAGCTAGTTTGGTGGCTATAAACCCTTGCGCAGTAACTAGCTGCCCGATCGCCGCATCGAAATGGTATAATACGCTGTGTAATGTATACAAAGCGTATTATACAGGCTGCCTCCTGCCCTGGTGGTCCCAGTGATCGAGGGACCACCAGGGCAGGCTGCAGCCCCCCAGGTAAGCACCCAAGCACACTGATCTGCCCCCCCCCCTTCCCTTTGATCACCCACAGCACCCCTCAGACCCCCCCCCCCCCTGCCCACCCCTCAGACCCCTGTTTACACCCGATCACCCCCCTAATCACTCATCAATCACTCCCTGTCACTATCTGTCAGCACAATTTTTTTTATTAGTCCCTAAACTGCCCCCTGGGGGCTCCTGATCACCCCCCCGCCCACACACACACTCTCAGATGCTCCCCAGACCCCCCCCCCTGTACTGTATAAATCTATCCTCCCCTGTAATCACCTGTCAATTACCCCTCAATCACCACCTGTCACTGCCACCTATCAGATCAGACCCTAACCTGCCTCTTACAGGCATCTGATCACCCACCTACACCATCACATCACCCGCAGACCCACCCTCAGATCACCTCCAAAGTGCATTGTTTACATCTGTTCTGCCATCTAATCACCCATTGATCACCCATCAATCACCCATCAATCACCCCATCACCACCTGTCACTGCTACTCATCAGATCAGACCCCTATCTGCCCCTAGGGCACCCAGTCACCCGCCCACACCCTCAGAACACCCTTAGACCCCCCCCCCCAGACCTCCCCCCGTGTACTGTATACATCTATTTTCCCCTGTAATCACCTGTCAATCACCCGTCAATCACCCCGTCACCACCTGTCTCTGCCTCCCATCAGATCAGACCCTAACCTGCCTCTTACGGGCATCTGATCACCCACCCACACGATCAGATCGCCCGCAGACCCACCCTCAGATCACCCCCAAAGTGCATTGTTTACATCTGTTCTGCCATCTATTCACCCACTGATCACCCATCAATCACCCCATGTCACCACCTGTCACTGCTACCCATCAGATCAGACCCTAATCTGCCCCTTGGGCACCCAATCACCCACCCACACCCTCAGAACGCCCTCAGACCCCAGCCCTGATCACCTCGCCAGTGCATTGCTTGCATCTATTCCCCCCTCTAATCACACCTTGAGACCCATCAATCACCTCCTGTCACCACCTGTCACCCCCTAGCACACCTACCTATCAGATCCGGCCCTAATTTGCCCCGTGTGGGCTCCTGATCACTCGGCCAAACCCTCAGATCCCCTTACGATCACCTCCCCAGTGCATTGATTGCATCTATTTTCCCCTCTAATCACCCCCTGAGACACCCATCAATCATATGCCCATGTTCTCTGCTGCCATGTCCAGGTCACGATTTGAGAATATCCTGCGCTTCCTGCACTTCAGTGCCAATACAACCTGTAATCTAAGAGGCCACCCTGCTTATGACCGGTTCCTCAAAATTCGCCCCCTCATAGACCACCTGTCATCAAAATTTGCAGATGCTTATACCCCTGAACAGTCATTTTGGGGCATTTGGTTTCCAGACTACTCCTCACGGTTTTGGGCTCCTAAAATGCCAGGACAGTATAGGAACCCCACAAGTGACCCCATTTTAGAAAGAAGACACCCCAAGGTATTCCGTTAGATGTATGATGAGTTCATAGAAGATTTTATTTTTTGTCAAAAGTTAGCGGAAATTGATTTTTATTGTTTTTTTTATGTGTAAAAATACACCCCAAAACACATTATACTATTTCTCCTGAGTACAGCAATACCACATGCGTGGCACTTTTTTGCAGCCTAACTGCGTTAAGGGGCGCAAAGTCCTATGAGCACCTTTAGGCTTTACAGGGGTGCTTACAATTTAGCACCCCCCAAAATGCCAGGACAGTAAACACACCCCACAAATAATCCCATTTTGGAAAGTAGACACTTCAAGGTATTCAGAGAGGGGCATGATGAGTCTGTGGCAGATTTCATTTTTTTTTTTTTGGTCACAAGTTAGCAGAAATGGAAACTTTTTTTGTTGTTGTTGTTGTTGTCTCAAAGTGTCATTTTCCGCTACCCTGTGACAAAAAATAACATCTTCTATGAACTCACCATGCCTCTCAGTGAATACTTTGGGATGTCTTCTTTCCAAATGGGGTCATTTGGGGGGTATTTATACTATCCTGGAATTTTAGCACCTCATGAAACCTGACAGGTGTTCAGAAAAGTCAGAGATGCTTCAAAATGGGAAAATTCACTTTTGGCACCATAGTTTGTAAACGCTTTACCCAAACCAATAAATATACCCTGAATGGTTTTTTTTTTATCAAAGACATGTAGCACAATAAATTTGGACAAAAATGTATACAGAAATTTTACTTTATTTGACAAATTTTATCTTAGAAAGTAAAAAAAAAAATCATTTTTTTGACAAAATTCATGTCTTTTTTGATGACTATAATAAAAACTAAAACTCGCAGCAGCAATCAAATAGCACCAAAAGAAAGCTGTATTAGTGACAAGAAAAGGAGGTAAAATTCATTTAGATAGTAGGTTGTATGACCGAGCGTTAAAGCTGCAGTGGTCTGAATGGAAAAAAAGGCTCTGGTCCTTAACCACCCTGGCGTTCTATAAAGATCGCCAGGGCGGCTGCGGGAGGGTTTTTTTTTCAATAAAAAAAAAACTATTTCATGCAGCCAACTGATCCAGCCCTTAGCGCTGGCCGGAACTTTTTGTTCCGGCTATGCTGGGCTCAGGCGGCTGGGGGGACCCTCTTTCGCCGCTGCGCCGTTGCACGCGGCGGATCGCCGTGCAGCGGCGGCGATCAGGCAGCACACGCGGCTGGCAAAGTGCCGGCTGCGTGTGCTGCTTTTTATTTGATGAAAATCAGCCCAGCAGGGCCTGAGCGGCAGCCTCCGGCGTCGATGGACGAGCTGAGCATGAGAGGCGCAGGCAAGCGGAGGCTGGCTGAGAATTATTTTGGAAGAAATTTAATTCAGCAGTGGCTGTCGGAGTGGGCTGGGAGGAGGAGTGGGCTAGGAGGAGTGGGCGGGCCTGACGGGCGGTGGCAGAAGCGGAGGGTTTGGCTTGCGAGTGATGTAGCAAGCTCAAACCCTCCTCTGGCAGTTCCAGTACGCGTGCGCAGCCGTAAGGGAACGTACGGCTGCACGCTTCTCAAGTCACTGCGCCAGCATCCAGCAGTATATTGCGCCTGCATTGCCACATTAGTTCCGGGTCGCTGGGGAGCCCGACCTCGAGGTTGGGTCCCCGACCGGGGCTTGCCGAAGGAAACTGGTACGTTTGGACGGGGATTGGAGGGGGCGATCCGGCCACAAAAAGGTTAGTTACACGCAGGCATGTGTGTTTTCAATTTGAGAGATTGCCTGATAACTCCTTTAAGGGGCGAAAAGACTGTGGTCTTTAAGTGGTTAAGCCAAACAATGAGAATTATTATACAGGTGCTTAGATGAATATTTGATCATGTGCTTGACCACAGTAATTGCATGCTTGTTTAGGTGTATTGTTTATACACTACTAGAAATTTCAGCATGCAATTAGGCAATTGGCATTTTTTAAATGAAGAACCCAGCTACTTATTGGTTGAAGGGTTTTGACGAGTCCTCCAGGACGGCTACCTCCTGAGAGAAGACTGATCCCACCCCTAGAAGAAACAGACTATCAATTAATTAAATGAAGTAGGCCCGGCCCACATAAGCTCCCCCTCCTCCACAGCACTCCAGTTTCATGCAAGAGAACTTACACCCATATACTTAGTATACATATAAAAATAACATTAGTTTTCCCATTATTTAAGAAGGGCAAAAAATCAGATCCAGGAAATTATAGACCTGTAAGCTTAACATCAGTTGTATGCAATCTATTTGAGGGGTTACTAAGAGATACTATACATGACTTCATAGTAGAAAACAATCTTCTTTCTCAGCATCAACATGGGTTTACTAAAGTCAGGTCCTGTTTGACTAACATGCTCAGCTTTTATGAGGTAGTGAACGCTAATGTGGATATTGGGAATGCTGTAGATGTGATATACTTGGACTTTGACCTTGTGGAGTGTGCATTAATACCAATCGGGGGAATCAAACCTGACGCTCCATAAACCAAAGTTATGAGAACCTTAATCCGTCTGGATATCAAATTCTAAGATACTTGTAGACCCTTACCCTTGCCTGCGTAAGCTACAAATAATTGACTACGTTTCCTCCAAGGCTGAGTTATTTCAAAGTATATCGGAACTGCTCTATGGACATCCAATATACTTAACGCTACTTCTTTGTCATTCTTAGGATTTGTAGAAAAAGACGGTAGAACAATTTCCTGAGACCTATGGACTGCAGATGCAAACTTAGGAAGATAGGAAGGATCAGGTTTGAATACAATCTTGTCATCGTGTATGATCATATACTGATCTTTAATGGACAGGACCTGAATGTCACTCACTCTCCTGGCCGATGTAATGGCTACCAGAAATGCAACTTTCAGTGTTAAATTTCTTAACCTCCTGGGCGGTAAGCCCGAGCTGAGCTCGGGCTATGCCGCCGGAGGGCACGGCTCAGGCCCTGGTGGGGCAATTTGCTAAAAAAAATTTGGCTAGCTGCGTGCAACATCCGCCGCTCCGCACTGATTCACCGCCCCCCCCCCCAGACCCCGTGCGCAGCCTGGCCAATCAGTGCCAGGCAGCGCTGAGGGGTGGATCGGGTCTACCGATGATGTCACGATGTCGATGACGTCATCACGGTCATCGCCATGGCGACGGGGAAGCCAAGCAGGAAACGGGATTTCCTGCATACTCTTGTCGCCGGAGGCGATCGGAGAGGGTGGGGGGATGCCGCTGCTCAGCGGCTATCATGTAGCTAGCACTAGGCTAGCTACATGATTTTTAAAAAAAATTAATACAAAAATAGTGCTGCGCTGCCCCCTGGCGGTTTTAATTGACCACCAGGGTGGTTAAAGAAACAGAAAAAGTCCTGGACATAAGAAAATTAATTCCAAGGCGGCACAAGCTTTGAAGGCAACCTAGTCACAGACTCAAAAAAAAATTCTAATATAAATTTCTGCAATAATTGCTTATTGAGAAAAAAAGGAAAGAGCGGCAACCTGTACTCTCAGCCTACTAGCCGACAAACCTAAATCCGCTTCATCCTGGAGAAACCCTAAAATATGCTGCAAACTATCAGAACGCAGAACAGGACTACCAGAACAGGACCTTGACAACATAGCCATATAGGCAGGCACATGGCAGATGAAATTTAATGTTGATAAATGTAAAGGCATGCGCCTTGGACGTACCAATGGTAGATCATCATATAAAATAAATGGCATACAGCTGGGAACATCAGACTTGGAGAAGGATTTAGGAATACTGGTTGATAAGTTAGGTAATCGTATACAATGCCAAGCAGCGGGGCTAAAGCAAATAAAATTCTGGGATTCATAAAAAGGGAAATAATATCTTGAGATGCTAGTATACTACTCCTTTTGTATAAATCACTTGTGAGGCCACATCTGGAGTATGGAATACAGTTCGGGCACCACACTATAGAAAGGACACTGACCTTCTGGAAGGGGTACAAAGATGGGCAACTAAATTAATCAGAGGGCTGGAAGATCTCACTTACCAAGAAAGGTTGGACAAACTGAGCTTATTTAGCTTGGAAAAAAAGATGACAGAGGTGACCTGATTAACATGTATAAATACATCAGAGAGCAGTACAAAAGCTTGGCAGATGAGCTTTTTGTCCCTAGGGTTGTACGATGGACAAGGGGACTTGTGTGTGGATGAAAAAAGGTTCTTGCCATCTGTTTAGAAAAGGGTCCTTCACAGTGAGAGTGGTTAAAATCTGGAACATCTTACTTCCGGAAGTAGTTATGGCAAACTCTAAATCTGCATTTAAAGTGTAAATGTCGGGCATAAAATCAAAAATCAATTCTTTATTTTTATCTGGTAAACAATAAGGATGCTAACCAGGCAATCCAAAAGTTAAAATCACGATTACTTTTCTTGTTGATGTAGTATCATCATTCCCCAGTTTACCTGACTCTTTGTTGGTACACACAAAATTTGGTACACACAAAGGAAGTTGCAGGGCATTTTGTGTTGTCCTTTTTTGCTTCTCTACTTTCCCCTCAGATTTAACTAATGCTGCCTGATTGGCTGAAGCCTCTTTCCCTCCTGTTTTCCCTTCCCACACCTCTGTTTCTCTCTGATTGGTAGAGATGTCGCGAACCTCCGATTTTCGGTTCGCGACCCTCCGCGAAAGGTTCGGTTCGCGAAAAAGCTCGCGAACCGCAATAGACTTCAATGGGGAGGCGAACTTTGATTCAAGAGCTCTAATACCTGGAGGCACACCTGATTGAGTGAAATACACATCACTGCTGCAGGACCCACCCTCCCTCCTCCAAGTAAGGTCCTTATATCATTTGACTCAGTTATCTGAATACACTAATTAGTTATGGGACAGCTGCTACACACTCTGCTAGGGAGATTTTAATTAGCCTCTTGTGGGTCTCCCTCCTCCCTCCTACCGGAGGAAGGAGGGTCTCTTCTGCCAGGGAATTATACTATTTTAAAAACCAGTATACATCATACCATGGCTGGGAATCGAACCCAGCTCTTACTGTGTGGTGGGCAAGTCACCCTAACCACTGTACCACTACAGTAGTAAGTGAAGCTGGCCTAAAAATTACCATTTATGCTCAATGCAATAAAAACAGGTTGCTTACAGAGAACCTTATCTGAGAGTGATATGGATGTTTCCTGTAAACAATACCAGTTGCCTGGCAGTCCAGCTGATCTTTGTGACTGCAATAGTGGCTGAATCACACCCTGAAACAAGCATGCAGCTAATCCAGTCTGACTTCAGTCAGAGCACCTGATCTGCATGCTTGTTCAGGGGCTGTGGCTAAAAGTATTAGAGACACAGGATCAGCAGGCGATTCAGGCAACTGGTATTATTTTAAAAGGAAAAATCCATATCCTTCTCCGTTTAGGTTCCCTTTAAGGATTTGTAGCATAAAAGCCAACTCACATTGGCTGGGATTTGAACCTGGGTCTCAATGTGTGGTGGGCATGCACCCTAACCACTGTACCAACTGAAGCTGGTTTAAAAATTACCATTTATGCTCAATACAAGAGAAACAGGTTGCTTACAGGGAACCTTAACTGAGAGTGATATGGATGTTTCCTGTAAACAATACCAGTTGCCTGGCAGTCCAGCTGATCTTTGTGACTGCTATAGTGGCTGAATCACACCCTGAAACAAGCATGCAGCTAATCCAGTCTGACTTCAGTCAGAGCACCTGATCTGCATGCTTGTTCAGGGGCTGTGGCTAAAAGTATTAGAGACACAGGATCAGCAGGCGATTCAGGCAACTGGTATTATTTTAAAAGGAAAAATCCATATCCTTCTCCGTTTAGGTTCCCTTTAAGGATTTGTAGCATAAAAGCCAACTCACATTGGCTGGAATTTGAACCTGGGTCTCACTGTGTGGTGGGCATGCACCCTAACCACTGTACCAACTGAAGCTGGCCTAAAAATTACAATTTATGCTCAATGCAAGAGAAAAAGTAGACAAGACAAATAACATTTATATCACACTTTTCTCCTGGCAGACTCAAAGCACCAGAGCTGCAGCCACTAGGGCATGCTCTATAGGCAGTAGCAGTGTTAGGAAGAGAGAGAGAGATATGAATCTACCTGGCTATCTGGGGTTCTCTTTGGAAATCCTTGTCTGCTGCCTGGACCGACCTTGCCTGTTACTGGATACCCTTGCCTGCCGCCTGGACCGAACTTTGCTAGTTACTGGATATCCTTGCCTGCTGCCTGGACCGACCATTGCATGTTTACTGGATACTCTTGTTGACCGCCTGGACAGATCATTGCCTGTTACTGGAATCTTCTTGCATGCTACCTGAACTGGATGATAAGTATACTTTTACTATCCTTGTCAGTCATCTGAATAACTTGCATGCAGTCTCATACAAACTATATCACATACTACCTGTGTAACCCTCTAAAAGAGGGTAGTGTAATGTGGAAATGTATTTAACATGTGTAGGGTAAACTTAGCATGTTAGGCTAAACTTTGCCTTAGAAATAGCATTGTGGAATCAAATCATGAGGCAAGCGGGGGCCCGGCGACAGCAACCAGCCCACAAGCAGAGCGGGGGCAGCGGTGACAGAGCCCAAAGCAGTGACCGGAGACCGTTTAAAGAGACAGCAGGCCAGATCCAGATGGGCACAGGAGGAGAGAGACCCTGTCAGGCCAGTTGAGTATAGGCCTTGCGCCAGCATCAAGCCACAGGTTGTGATCAGAAAAGGGCCAAAGTTCAGTGGAGGTTGTCTGAGAATAGTGACAGTTAACCCCAGCATACTGAATGGTATATTCTGATGAAGGTGGTGTGGCTAAAATCTGCCTGTATGATAAAGCCTTAAAGAAACAGTGACATTGTGATGATAATCAATTAATTAACGCAATATACAGGGGCGTAACTAGGCCCCACCGGGCCCCCCTGCAAAATTTCATTGCGGCCCCCCCTCCCTGGGGCCCGCTCGGGGCCGTTTTGTGGGGGCTGGAGGGGTGGCAGCATGAGGGGAAAGCCTTGGCCACAGTCGGGGGAAGAGGGGAAGTTCCCCCCCTCTCCCTTACCTCGGTGCTCTCCCCCCTGCGCTCCTCTCCAGCTAGTTACAGTTTGGGCAGCGGGGGCAAGATACATACCTTCTCCCTTGCGTTCCACCGCATACTCCTCGCTTTAGCGGCTGACGTCACTTGTGACGTCAGCCGCTAGAGCGAGGAGTATGCGGTGGAACGCAAGGAAGAAGGTATGTATCTTGCCGCCCCTGCCCGCTGCCCAAACTGTAACTAGCTAGAGGGGAGAGCCCCGAGGTGAGGGAGAGGGGGGGGGGGACTTTCCCTCTCCCCGCCGACTGTGGCCAAGACTTTCCCCTCATGCTGCCACCCCTCCAGCCCCCACAAAACGGCCCAAGTGGGCCCCAGGGGCCCCCCCACGGGAGCAGGGGCTGCAGGGCCTATTGTTACGCCCATGGCAATATAGTTTAGTTACATAGTTATTTGGGTTGAAAAAAGACATACGTCCATTGAGTTCAACCAGAGAACAAAGTACAACACCAGCCTGCTCCCTCATATATCCCTGTTGATAAAGAGGAAGGCGAAAAAACCCTGACAAGGCATGGTCCAATTAGCCCCAAAAGGGAAAAATTTCCTTCCCGACTCCAGATGGCAATCAGATAAAATCCCTGGATCAACTTCACTGGGCATTGCCTAGTAATCTGTAGCCTCGGATGTCTTTCAACGCAAGGAAAGCATCTAAGCTCCCCTGTACAGAGGAACTCCAGTGAAAATAATGTAGTAAAAAAAGTGCTTCATTTTTTACCATAATTATGTATAAATGATTTAGTCAGTGTTTGCTGATTGTAAAATCTTTCCTCTCCCCGATTTACATTCTGACATTTATTACATGGTGACATTTTTACTGTGGGCAGGTTATGTAGCTGCTCCTAGCTGTTTTGGCTGTTAGAGACAGCTGTAAACAGCTAATTCCTGTCTGTGAACATTGTTACATTGTGGCAGTTTGCCCAGAGTACTGCGGTACTCAGAGGCGCTTGTGGGAGGGATTTCAGCACAAAATCAGTCATACAGCGCCCCCTGATGGTCTGTTTGTAAAAATCATTATATTTTTCATGTAAAAAGGGGTATCAGCTACTGATTGGGATAAAGTTCAATTCTAGGTTGGAGTTTCTCTTTAAATGCAGGTATAGAATTTGCCATAACTACTTCCTGTGGCAAATGCATTCCACATCTTAATCACTCTTACTGTAAAAAACCCTTTCCTAAATAAATGGCTAAAACGTGTTTCCTCCATGCACAGATTATGCCTTCTAGTCCTTTGAGAAGGCCTAGGGACAAAAAGCTCATCCGCCAAGCTTTTATATTGCCCTCTGATGTATTTATACATATTAATTTGATCCACAATAAGGCGTCTTTTCTCAAGACTAAATAAACCCAGTTTATCTAACTTTTCTTGGTAACTGAGACCTTCCATCCCACATATCAATTTTGTTGCTCGTCTCTGCACCTGCTCTAAAGCTGCAATATCTTTCCTGTAATGTGGTGCCCAGAACTAAATTCCATATCCCATATGTGGCCTTACTAGAGAGTTAAACAGGGGCAATATTATGCTAGCATCTCGAGATTTTATTTCCCTTTTAATACATTCAAAGTGTGATGGACAGCGGAATAGCCGCCGCGTGCTCTGACGGCGTGGCAGCTGTTTCCGCGTCTAGTCCGGTGGTTTACACGCGGTGACATGTGCCTGATCTAGTGCAGCCTTCCTGTGCACATAGGCTGAGGAATACACGCGCGCGCGCGGAGAGGCAGAGGCTTTATGGGAAACAGAGAGGGATCAGCTGACTACCTTGGTCAGCTGATCCTAGGATGTATGCGGATTGGCTGGAGGGGACTGGGCGGTGCTGATCAGCGCTGCACTATATAACCAATTGTCCCTCAGTCTCACGTTGTCTGCCGTTGCAAATGCTTTACGTGTTAGCACACAGACCTCAGTCAGATCCTACAGTGTGTTGGAACCAGGACGGACCTGGGAAATCACACTGAGCTAGATTTCTCTCGCTTGTCATGCTATGTTATGTTATAGACTAGTTCCAGGGTGTTGTGACTACGGACCTCACACCCAAGCTTAGGAAACTGTCTCAATGATATGTTATGCTATAGACTAGTTCCAGGGTGTTGCGACTACGGACCTCACACCCAAGCTTAGGAAACTGTCTCTATGTTATGTCATGTATGCTAGTTCCAGGGTGCTGTAACTACTTTCCTCACACCCAAGACTAGCACTGTGTATCTTTATTACTTTAGCCCGCCACTAGGGTGTAGAGAGCCAGAATCTCTCATCCAGTAGGGCAAGTTGGTTCATTTAGCAGCAGGGCTTCCTGCAACCTAGCCCAGGCCCCTCTCCTGGGGAGCCACTGGGCTTATAGGGATTCACCCACAGTCCAGGGTGAATTCCCTTCATCTTCCTACCTCCAGTTCCTCTGGTGGTTCAAACTCAAAGTGTTTCTGTTACACCAAACGCTCACATATCTATAGGTGTCCAGAGGTTAGCAATATATCTGATTATCGGTGATACTGCAGATCATCAATAATCGGGTATATATCTGCATTCTTGGTGATACTGCAGATCACCAATGATCAGATTCTCTCTGCGTGCCGACACCGTTCATTACACAAAGGCCTCAATTCACGGAGCTTTATCAAACACTTTATCAAACGTTTGATAATTTACCTCATGAGTAAAATCTAATTTTGAATTCACTAAGGTCTTATGTTTTATCGATGAAATGATCAATAAATCTATAACACCTTAGTGAATTCAAAATTAGATTTTACCCATGAGGAAAATGATCAAATGTTTGATAAAGTGTTTGATAAAGCTCTGTGAATTGAGGGCAAAAATTGTATTAGCTTTAGCTGCAGCAGCTTAGCATTGAACATGATTATTTAACTTGTTGTCGATGAGTACTCCTAAGTCCTTCTCCAAGTTTGATGTCCCCAACTGTATCCCATGTATTTTGTATGGTGCTAGACCACTGGTATCAGGGATGGTCGTAGTCAGTCAACTTCGCTACGCTGGAACTACGCGCAGTTTTACGCAATTACGCTTCGCCAAACTACGGCTTCGAAATCAAATATTCGCTTCGTATGCATTTCGTAGACTACGCATTAAAATACGCAATTCCGCTTAGTGCGAAGCGTAGTGTATGCGGATGCTTACGCCTGCATGCAGAAAATTTACGCATTAATTCCTCTTTAAATGCTTATACCGGGAACTCTTCTATGCGTACATTCCCCTTTCCAACGCGTAAATTCGTAAGCATACAACTGCACGCAGAAAATTAGATGCGAATAACGCATTCGTAGTTCGCTACGCAATACACATGTTAACTAGGCATAGTGGGCGCAAGCTACGCGTAGCGGTACTTCGCTACGCGTAAATTCGTAAGCGTAGTTTTGAAACTTCACCTACGAACTACGAGGCATAGAAGCAAACTACGATGCGTAAATTCACACTGGTGTAGTTTCTGCTCATCCCTGATCGGTATGACCAAAATGCATGACTTTACATTTTTCAACATTGACTGTCATCTGCTATTTATGTGCCCATAAAGCCATCCTATCCAGATCCTGTTGCAATATCTTCCTGAGAGTTGATGATTCTGCACAATTTTGTATCATCTGCAAAAATAGCAACATTGCTTTCTACTGCATCTACCAGGTCATTAATAAAAAAATTGAAGAGCACTGGACCCAGTACAGACCCCTGTGGGACCCCACTGCTAACAGTCACCCATTTTGAGTATGATCCATTGACCACAACGCTTTGTTTTCTGTCCATTAGCCAGTTCCCTATCCATGTACACAGACTCTTCCCCAGTCCTTGCATCCTCAACTTTTGCACCAGACTTTTGTGGGGAACAGTGTCGAAGGCCTTAGCAAAGTCCAAGTATATCACATCTACAGCATTCACAATATCCACATTAGCATTCATTACCTCATAAAAGCTGAGTTTTTATATTGCCCTCTGACGTATTTATACATGTTACTTAGAGGCATCTAAGGCGCCTAAGGCGTCTTTTCTCTAGACTAAATAAACTCAGTTTATCTAACCTTTCTTGGTAAGTGAGACCTTCCATCCCACGTATCAATTTTGTTGCTCGTCTCTGCACCTGCTCTAAAACTGCAATATCTTTCCTGTAATGTGGTGCCCAGAACTGAATTCTATATTCCAGATGCGGCCTTACTAGAGAGTTAAACAGGGGCAATATTATGGCTAGCATCTCGAGTTTGTATTTCCCTTTTAATGCATCCCAAAATGTTGTTAGCTTTAGCTGCAGCGGCTTGGCATTGAGTGTTATTATTTAACTTGTTGTCGATGAGTACTCCTAAGTCCTTCTCCAAGTTTGATGTCCCTAACTGTATCCCATTTATTTTGTATGGTGCTAGACCATTGGTACGACCAAAATGCATGACTTTACATTTTTCAATATTGAATTTCATCTGCCATTTATGTGCCCATATAGCCACCCTATCCAGATCCTGTTGCAATATGTCCCGATCTTCCTGAGAGTTGATGATTCTGCACAATTTTGTATCATCTGCAAAATTAGCAACATAGCTCACTACTGAATCTACTAGGTCATTAATAAATAAATTGAAGAGCACTGGACCCAGTACAGACCCCTGCGGGACCCCACTGCTAACAGTCTCCCATTTTGAGTATGATCCATTGACCACAACTCTTTGTTTTCTGTCCATTAGTCAGTTCCCTACCCATGCACACAGACTCTTCCCCAGTCCTTGCATCCTCAACTTTTGCACCAGACTTTTGTGGGGAACTGTGTCGAAGGCCTTAGCAAAGTCCAAGTATATCACATCTACAGCATTCCCAATATCCACATTAGCATTCACTACCTCATAAAAGCTGAGCATGTTAGTCAAACAGGACCTGTCTTTAGTAAACCCATGCTGATGCTGAGAAATAAGATTATTTTCTACTATGAAGTCATGTATAGTATCTCTTAGTAACCCCTCAAATAGTTTTCATACAACTGATGTTAAGCTTACAGGTCTATAATTTCCTGGATCTGATTTTTTGCCCTTCTTAAATAATGGGAAAACGTGGGCTGTACGCCAATCCACTGGGACTCTGCCAGTTGAAAGAGAGTCACAAAAGATAAGATAAAGTGGTTTATCTATAATTGAACTTAATTCCCTTAGGACCTGAGCATGCATGCCATCCGGGCCTGGTGTCTTGTCTATTTTTAATTTATTTAGTCTTGCCTTCACTTCTTCCTTTGTTAAGTATTTAATATTACAATTGGAAGATTGAGACTCTTCTGCATCTGCAATTTGCAACAGTGATGTTTGCCTTGTGAAGACAGAAGCAAAGAAAGCATTTAATAACTCTGCCTTACCTTAGTCATCCACCGTTGAGTTCCCATCCTCATCCTTTAGGAGTCCTATACAGTCATCTTTTCTTTTTTTAGAGTTGATGTACTTGTAAAACTTCTTTGGATCAGATTTGATATTCCTAGCGATTTGATTTTCAGCTTCAATCTTTGCCAGCCTAATTTATGTTTACAACTTTTATTGCACTCTTTATAATTGCTTAATGCAGCCTCGGTCTCCTCCTGTTTTAGGACCTTATAGGCATTCTTTTGCCCCTTCATTTTATCTCTTACCTTTCTATTTATCCATAGAGGCCTTTTTTTATTCCTAGATGCTTTGTTTCCATATGGGATATACCTACTACAATATTGACTGAGAATAAGTTTAAAAGCTTGCCATTTCCCTTCAGTGTCCTCCCCTTGTAGTACATTATCCCAGTATACCAAACTTAGTGCCTGCCTGAGTTGAGTGAACCTTGCTTTTCTAAAATTCATAGTTTTAGTGGTCCCGCTGCCCTGCGGCCTATCAGTCACCAATGTCAAATGTTATCATGTTGTGATCATTATTTCCCAAATGTTCTTGAACCTGCACATTTGATACATTATCTGGTCTATTTGAAATGATCCAATCCAGTAGCGCATTCCCCCTAGTTGGTTCCATTACCATTTGAGTCAGGTAACTGTCCTGCAGTGATGCTAGAAATCTGCTGCTTTTACCAGAATGGGTAGCCTCAATATCCCAGTCAATGTCTGAAAAGTTGAAGTCACCCATAACTATGACCTCATTTTTACTTGCAGCTTTTTCAATCTGCTGTAGTAATTGCAGTTTTGCAGCTTTATGAATATGTGGTGGCCTGTAGCATACCCCAATAAGCAATTGGCAACCTTTATTTTCACCATGAATATAATACTGTATTGCCAAAGAAACAGAGACTGTGGTCAAGTATATTAAGTGTGAGTGAAGTTTGTCACCAGAAAAGTGAATAGTCTCTGATAAACCCAGCAGTGACATATAGCTCAGCCGCTAGCAGTGATACTGACTCAGAGACATTTGCCTGTCAGCCTGCATCAGTTCATAAGTCATCAGTTGATTTGTTCTTCAGTTATCTACTAAAAGCCTGATATGAGAAGTGAACCAAAGTGTTATTTTGTGTTACCTGAGAGCAAGAGCCTTTGAGATAAAGAGAACCTGTCAGTGAAACTTAACTAGACCGGTTAACCTGTCAACAGTAAAGGAGAAGATTGGTGGTGGAGTCACACTGCATCCAGTGTTACTAAGAGAACTACATTGAAAAGCAGAGTACCATCTGACAGAGAAAAGAGTCAACAAAGTTGGTGAACCAGTGTTGCAATTACAGTAGTTATGTAACGATTGTGGAACTTTCTCCGTAATCAGCGCACAACGCGTGCGCGGATACGGCGGAAATCCTCCAAAAGCGTATAATTGCAGGAACCCAGCAAAAGGTGCTATGCACCCGTAGAGGGAAATTCCTGTCGGCAGATGGCGCTGAGGAGTGCAGAGGAACCAATCCTCTGTACCTCCACAAATGCCAGACAGGAATTGTACGAAGTGCAGAACGCAATCGCAAGAGAAGCGATTGCGAATGAGAACTAGCAAAGGGACAGGTTGTATGTGTGTGCACCAAACTAGTCGTCAACCCGCAACGTTGCACACACCACAGCAGATAAGAAGTAGGAACGTGACCGCGAGAGGTGCGATCGTCAGATGTGACCCAAGGCTACAGCAAGGCGGAGCACGAGAGTAGCAAAGGCACAGTAAATCATACAATGAGGAGATACGGAAAATAACAAACGCTAACTGAACGCGAACACCGCACTCATTCGCAACAGTACACGCGTTCATGCGCAGTCTCCACGTGATAAGCACAATAGAGACAAGCACGCCTAACTAACCATCGACAGACAAACATGAAACAGAGGACGCGAGCGCTTGCTTAACGGTTACCTCACCGAGCCTCCAGCAAGCATTCGTAGCTGACAAGACAGACACAAGAAAGCAGGAACAAGCAAGAGACAGGATCCACAGCACTAGCAAAAAGAGGCCAGTGCAATCCAGGGAGACAGAACAGAAGGATCCACAGCACTAGCGCAGGATGCTAGCGCGATCCAGGTACAGAGTAGCAGAACAGAAGGATCCACAGCACTTGCGCAGGATGCTAGTGCGATCCAGGGAGGCAAAACAGAAGGATCCACAGCACTAGCGAAAAGAGGCTAGCGCGATCCAAGGAGACAGAACAGAAGGATCCACAGCGCTAGCGCAAGATGCTAGTGCGATCCAAATGAGACCGATCAGAAGAGATAGCTGGTAGCAACCGCTGCACCAGCTTTACTCCAAGAACAGAGATCAGAACGATTTCCTGTCAACCACCGCTGGGACAGGACAATCGCAACAGAACAAACTGCACTAGGGGAACCTGCCTAGCGCAGTTTCAGAAATTACTCTAAGCTGATCTTCAAACAAAGAGTAAGGCTGACACTCCTCCAGGAGTGTTTCACAGGAAGGAATCCTTATGACCAGCCAAGCATTGTGGGAAACACATAGTACTTATAGTACACGCCTCCAATAAATGTGGCCAGGCAATTTGCATGACAACGTATGCAAATTCCTCAGCAAGCACAAGCTGCAAAACCGACAGAAGCTCTTCTTTCCAAAGTCCTGCAGCAAGCAAACCTAAACAATGGTCAAAAAGCTGCCTGCCTGCACAGGCAGCTGAGCAGATCATTACAAGTTAGAGCGTATTCAGTATACAGTATAGAGAGTGCTATTGGTGATACAGCTGGGTGCATTGGTTAATTTTGTTTTTTTTATTTTATTTTCCTTTTATTTCTCTAACCCCTTCTTGGTTGATTAGATTTTTTTATTTTGATTTATTATTTTTCTTGGGGACCCACATAAAAAATAAAGTTTGAGAAGTACAGTAGATAGAGCAAGAGTCTAAGAGATCTTCTGAGTAAAGTAGACGTCATTTGGATGCCATATACCAGCCAAAGAACCGTGGAAGTTGCTTCAGTATCACATTAAGGAGAGCCATTAACACACTAAGGTTTTGCTGAGCAACATAACTTGGACTTGGCAGCAAGGGACTGAGACTGAATAGGAACTGAAGTTGCTAAGTAGACCTTTCCCTACCCAAGCCCCTATACCTCAGTAAATGGTACTGTAATCAAAAGTGTTGTATTGAAAAGTGGTTGATGATTGTAAGAGAAGAAAATCTGTTGTAGCTCCATTTATGTATAAAAGTATCTGTGTAACCTAACCTTTTTATCCCGCAGCTTTTACCAATGCAACGGCTGTGAAAAGGGGAAGATTGTATTTTTGACCTGTGATGTGCAAGAAAAGTGTATATTTGTGTTGAGAGTTATACAGTTTGAGTGAAGTTACCAGTTGGACATTGTTAAGGTCACAAATAAATCCTTGATATTCACATCTGAGTCAGTGTCTGGAGGATTCCTCTCAGCCGGGGCAGAACACAGAGGATAAATCGGGTTACATCTGGAGCATCTGTTACCTGTTGAATAACTTTGCATGCAGACTAATAGGAACTGTGTCATAACTTGTATCATCTATTACCTGTTGCATAACACTGCATGTAGACTTGCATTAACTATCTCATAACCTGGATCATCCATTACCTGTTGACTAACTTTGCATGAAGACTTGCTTGAACTGTCTCATACCTGGTTTACCCATTGCCTGAACCTTGCCTGTGAATTGCTTGACTCCTCTCCTGATACTGGAGGATCTGCACTAACTATCAGGCCAATTTCTACAGCCATGCAAGGCAGGCGACCGCACATGGCGCAGGGCTGGAAGGGGCGCAGTACAGTCCACCTTTACTATGAGCTCAGGGAGCTCTAATTGCTTTCTGATGTCTGCAGCAGTCTGCCCCTCAATTGTTACAAAGCTGGGTTCATCACTGCGTGTGGGAGTTCCGCCCCCCCACGGTGCATGCTGCAGGGTTTGATGGTAGTGAAGATCAAAGACCTCCAGGCTGCAGCCAGAGACGCGTACTGTCTGTGGGCCAGATTTATCAAGAGTGTCTGAGAAAATAGTAGGTTTTTAGAAATCCGTGCAGAACTGTCTCAGGCATCTTAAGAAATCATTAGATAGTGCAGATTCCTTCTAAAACTGCTGTATAATAGGAGGAGCTAGGAAGGTCTCTCAGACAGTGCAGTGTGTGAGGGGAATTGCTGTTGCTGAGGTAACCAACACACCTGCTGTATTGATAGCAGCAGGCTCTGAGGAGGAATTCAGCAGGTGGGAGGGGCACCTCACAAATCATGTCTAGCCTGCACTCTGCAATCATGTCTAACCTGCACTCTGCAATCATTTCTAGCCAGCAGTTCTACATCTGTAGTACTGCTTTCAAGCACTTCTTAATCTGCACCAGTTTAACCACTTCACGACCGCCCCCAGCCGATGGGCGGCGGCAAAGTCCGGGCCCAAACGACCGCAATACGCCCATCGGCGGGGGCGGCTGCGGGAGTGGCTATGCGGCGATCGCGTCATTCGTGACGCGATCAGCCGCCGGGGACTGGCTCCGCCCCCCGTTCGCTGTAACCCGCCGGCCGTTCGGAAGCGCCGGCGGGTTACTAGCACCCGGATCGCCGCGTGTACTGTGTATAATAGGCTTTGTAATGTATACAAAGCCTATTATACTGGCTGCCTCCTGCCCTGGTGGTCCCAGTGTCCGAGGGACCACCAGGGCAGGCTGCAGCCACCCTAGTCTGCACCCAAGCACACTGATTTCCCCCCCCTGCCCCCTGATCGCCCACAGCACCCCTCAGAACCCCCCCCTGCCCACCCCCCAGACCACTGTTTGCACCCAGTCACCCCCCTAATCACCCATCAATCACTCCCTGTCACTATCTGTCAACGCTATTTTTTTTTAGTCCCTAATCTGCCCCCTACTCCCTCCTGATCACCCCCCCCACCCCTCAGATTCTCCCCAGACCCCCCCCCAGACCCCCCCCCCCCCCCGTGTACTGTATGCATCTATCCCCCCTGATCACCTGTCAATCACCTGTCAATCACCTGTCAATCACCCGTCAATCACCCCCTGTCACTGCCACCCATCAATCAGCCCCTAACCTGCCCCTTGCGGGCAATCTGATCACCCACCCACTCCAATAGATCGCCCGCAGATCCGACATCAGATCACCTCCCAAATCCATTGTTTACATCTATTCTCTCCTCTAAACACCCACTAATTACCCATCAATCACCCCCTATCACCACCTGTCACTGTTACCCATCAGATTAGACCCTAATCTGCCCCTTGCGGGCACCCAATCACCCGCCCACACGCTCAGATTGCCCTCAGACCCCCCCACCTTATCAATTCGCCCGTGCAATATTTACATTTGTTATTCCCTGTAATAACCCACTTATCACCTGTCAATCACCCATCAATCACCCCCTGTCACTGCCACCCATCAATCACCCCCTGTTACTGCCACCCATCAATCAGCCCCTAACCTGACCCTTGCGGGCAATCTGATCACCCACCCACACCAATAGATCGCCCGCAGATCCGACATTAGATCACCCCCCAAGTGCAGTGTTTACATCTCTTCTCTCTTTTAAACACCCACTAATTACCCATCAATCACCCCCTATCACCACCTGTCACTGTTACCCATCAGATTAGACCCTAATCTGGCCCTTGCGGGCACCCAATCACCCGCCCACACGCTCAGATTGCCCTCAGACCCCCCCTTATCAATTCGCCAGTGCAATATTTACATCTGTTATTCTCTGTAATAAGCCACTGATCACCTGTCAATCACCCATCAATCACCCCCTGTCACTGCCACCCACCAATCACCCCCTGTTACTGCCACCCATCAATCAGCCCCTAACCTGACCCTTGCGGGCAATCTGATCACCCACCCACACCAATAGATCGCCCGCAGATCCGACATTAGATCACCTCCCAAGTGCAGTGTTTACATCTCTTCTCTCTTTTAAACACCCACTAATTACCCATCAATCACCCATCAATCACCCCCTATCACCACCTGTCACTGTTACCCATCAGATTAGACCCTAATCTGGCCCTTGCGGGCACCCAATCACCCGCCCACACGCTCAGATTGCCCTCAGACCCCCCCTTATCAATTCGCCAGTGCAATATTTACATCTGTTATTCCCTGTAATAAGCCACTGATCACCTGTCAATCACCCATCAATCACCCCCTGTCACTGCCACCCACCAATCACCCCCTGTCACTGCCACCCATCAAACAGCCCCTAACCTGCCCCTTGCGGGCAGTCTGATCACCCACCCACACCAATAGATCGCCCGCAGATCCGACATCAGATCACCTCCCAAGTGCAGTGTTTACATCTCTTCTCTCCTCTAAACACCCACTAATTACCCATCAATCACCCATCAATCACCCCCTATCACCACCTGTCACTGTTACCCATCAGATTAGACCCTAATCTGCCCCTTGCGGGCACCCAATCACCCGCCCACACCTCAGAACGCCCTCAGACCCCAGCCCTGATCACCTCGCCAGTGCATTGCTTGCATCTATTTCCCCCCTCTAATCACACCTTGAGACACCCATCAATCACCTCCTGTCACCCCCTAGCACACTTACCCATCAGATCAGGCCCTAATTTGCCCCGTGTGGGCTCCTGATCACTCGGCCAAACCCTCAGATCCCCCTCAGACCCCCTTCCGATCACCTCCCCAGTGCATTGATTGCATCTATTTTCCCCTCTAACCGCCCCCTGAGACACCCATCAATCACCTCCTGTCACCCCCCCTAGCACTCCTATCCATCAGATCAGGCCCAATACATCCTGTCATCTAAGAGGCCACCCTGCTTATGACCGCTTTCCACAAAATTTGCCCCCTCATAGACCACCTGTCATCAAAATTTGCAGATGCTTATACCCCTGAACAGTCATTTTGAGAAATTTGGTTTCCAGACTACTCACAGTTTTGGGCCCGTAAAATGCCAGGGCAGTATAGGAACCCCACAAGTGACCCCATTTTAGAAAGAAGACACCCCAAGGTATTCTGTTAGGTGTATGATGAGTTCATATAATATTTTATTTTTTGTCAAAAGTTAGCGGAAATTGGATTTTTATTGTTTTTTTCACAAAGTGTCATTTTTCACTAACTTGTGACAAAAAATAAAATCTTCTATGAACTCACCATACCCCTAACAGAATACCTTGGGGTGTCTTCTTTCTAAAATGGGGTCACTTGTGGGGTTCCTATACTGCCCTGGCATTTTAGGGGCCCTAAACCGTGAGGAGTAGTCTAGAAAACAAATGCCTCAAAATGACCTGTGAATAGGACGTTGGGCCCCTTAGCGCACCTAGGCTGCAAAAAAGTGTCACACATGTGGTATCGCCATACTCAGGAGAAGTAGTATAATGTGTTTTGTGGTGTATTTTTACACATACCCATGCTGGGTGGGAGAAATCTCTCTGTAAATGGACAATTGTGTGTAAAAAAAATCAAATAATTGTCATTTACAGAGATATTTCTCCCACCCAGCATGGGTATGTGTAAAAATACACCCCAAAACACATTATACTACTTCTCCTGAGTACGGCGGTACCACATGTGTGGCACTTTTTTGCACCCTAAGTGCGCTAAGGGGCCCAAAGTCCAATGAGTACCTTTAGGATTTCACAGGTCATTTTGCGACATTTGGTTTCAAGACTACTCCTCACAGTTTAGGGCCCCTAAAATGCCAGGGCAGTATAGGAACCCCACAAATGACCCCATTTTAGAAAGAAGACACCCCAAGGTATTCCGTTAGGAGTATGGTGAGTTCATAGAAGATTTTATTTTTTGTCACAAGTTAGCGGAAAATGACACTTTGTGAAAAAAAACAATTAAAATCAATTTCCGCTAACTTGTGACAAAAAAAAAAATCTTCTATGAACTCACCATACATCTAACGGAATACCTTGGGGTGTCTTCTTTCTAAAATGGAGTAATTTGTGGGGTTCCTATACTGTCCTGGCATTTTAGGGGCCCTAAACCGTGAGGAGTAGTCTTGAAACGAAATTTCTCAAAATGACCTGTGAAATCCTAAAGGTACTCATTGGACTTTGGGCCCCTTAGCGCAGTTAGAGTGCAAAAAAGTGCCACACATGTGGTATCGCCGTACTCAGGAGAAGTAGTATAATGTGTTTTGGGGTGTATTTTTCCACATACCCATGCTGAGTGGGAGAAATATCTCTATAACTAGACAATTGTGTGTAAACAAAATAAAAAAATTGTCATTTACGGAGATATACCCATGCTGGGTGGGAGAAATGTGTAAAAATACACCCCAAAACACATTATACTACTTTTCCTGAGTACGGCAATACCACATGTGTGGCACTTTTTTGCAGCCTAACTGCGCTAAGGGGCCCAAAGTCCAATGAGCATCTTTAGGTTTACAGGGGTGCTTACAATTAGGCACCCCCCAAAATGCCAGGACAGTGAACACACCCCACAAATGACCCCATTTTGGAAAGTAGACACTTCAAGGTATTCAGAGAGGAGCATAGTGAGTCCGTGGCAGATTTCATTTTTTTTTGTCGCAAGTTAGAAGAAATGGAAACTTTTTTTTTTTTTTTCTTTTTTTCACAAAGTGTCATTTTCCGCTAACTTGTGACAAAAAATAAAATCTTCTATGAACTCACCATGCCTCTCACTGAATACTTTGGGATGTCTTCTTTCCAAAATGGGGTCATTTGGCGGGTATTTGTACTATCCTGGAATTTTAGCCCCTCATGAAACCTGACAGGTGCGCAGAAAAGTCAGAGATGCTTGAAAATGGGAAAATTCACTTTTGGCACCATAGTTTGTAAACGCTATAACTTTTACCCAATCCAATAAATATACACTGAATGTTTTTTTTTTTTATCAAAGACATGTAGCAGAATAACTTTCGTGCTCAAGTGTATAGGAAATTTTACTTTATTTGAAAAATGTCAGCACAGAAAGTTAAAAAAGTCATTTTTTTGACAAAATTCATGTCTTTTTTGATGAATATAATAAAAAGTAAAACTCGCAGCAGCAATCAAATAGCATCAAAAGAAAGCTGTATTAGTGACAAGAAAAGGAGGTAAAATTCATTTAGGTGGTAGGTTGTATGACCGAGCATTAAACCGTGAAAGCTGCAGTGGTCTGAATGGAGAAAAAGGCTCTGGTCCTTAAGGGGCGAAAAGACTGTGGTCCTCAAGTGGCTAAGGATGGATTTGCACTTCTCTAAAAGTGAACCTAAAGGCAAAAAAAAAAATGAGATGAACTCACCTGGGGCTTCCCTCAGCCCCCTGCAGCCGATCGGTGCCCTCGCAGCTCCACTCCTATGCCTCTGCACCCGCCGGCGAACACTTCCGGTTTGGCCGTCACCGGCCGACAGGCAGCATAGGGGGCGATATACAGGCTGGGAACGCGAACAATCACTCGCGTTCCCATGCCTGTCGTCCGGTGACGGCCAAACCGGAAGTGTTCGCCGGCGGGTGCAGAGGCATAGGAGCGGAGCTGCGAGGGCACCGATCGGCTGCAGGGGGCTGAGGGAAGCCCCAGGTGAGTTCATCTCATTTTTTTTTTTTTGCCTTTAGGTTATCTTTAACTGTAGTGCAGCTCTAGAAATCCACGCTAAACTGCCACTATTACTAGGATTTAAGAACGTTCTTATTATCATGCAAAACTGTTCTCCCGGCTGGTTAGAACAGATTAAGAAGATCAAACTGTCGGTAATGTGTTGATAAAACTCCCACACATAGGGTTGCCACCCAGCCGGAATCTGTCCAGCGCAGTGGAAAATCTATTATAAAGCCGGTGTCAGTATTAATTTTTTCCCGGCATGTCATTTGCCGGTAAATCAGTCAGCTTTCTCTGTCCCTTCCTGGATTGGCTGGCCACCGGCACTGCCAGCAAATCACAAGTGATTCTTGCAGGGAGTTTTTTTTCTCTCCCCAGCACTTGCTCGTTACTAGTACTTGCTGTGATTCGCTGCATGGGCGGAGTTTCAGGAGCTCGTGTGAGAGAGAGAAGAGTGGTCGCTGCTGTGTGGTGTGTGCACAGTGATAAGCTGAGCCAGCCCCCCAGGCAGCAGTGTGGAGAGGAGAGTGGTCTGTGTGGTGTGTGCACAGAGTGAGAAGCTGAGCCAGTCCCCCAGGCAGCAGTGTTGAGAGGAGAGTGGTCTGTGTGGTGTGTGCACAGAGTGAGAAGCTGAGTCAGCCCCCCAGGCAGCAGTGTGGAGAGGAGAGTGGTCTGTGTGGTGTGTGCACAGAGTGAGAAGCTGAGCCAGCCCCCCAGGCAGCAGTGTGGAGAGGAGAGTGGTTTGTGTGGTGTGTGCACAGAGTGAGAAGCTAAGCCAGCCCCCCAGGCAGCAGTGTGGAGAGGAGAGTGGTCTGTGTGGTGTGTGCACAGAGTGAGAAGCTGAGCCAGCCCCCCAGGAAGCAGTGTGGAGAGGAGAGTGGTTTGTGTGGTGTGTGCACAGAGTGAGAAGCTGAGCCAGCCCCCCAGGCAGCAGTGTGGAGAGGAGAGTGGTCTGTGTGGTGTGTGCACAGAGTGAGAAGCTGAGCCAGCCCCCCAGGCAGCAGTGTGAAGAGGAGAGTGGTCTGTGTGGTGTGTGCACAGAGTGAGAAGCTGAGCCAGACCCCCAGGCAGCAGTGTGGAGAGGAGAGGGGTCTGTGTGGTGTGTGCACAGTGAAATGCTGAGCCAGCCCAGCCCCCCAGGCAGCAGTGTGGAGAGGAGAGGGGTCCAGACTACTTGTCACAGCTTATGCTGTGTGAAAGCAAGGAGAGAGAGAGGAGCATCCAAATGACCGGAGCCTGTCCAGCAGGTAGAGTGGACATACAGTTACTTTCTCTGTCTTTACTCTCTCCCCAAACCTCCATCAGCCCCTATCCTCCCTTTCAGACTTCTAAAGGGAAACTAAACCGTTTGAATTAAAATGAGATTCACTTACCTAGGGTTTCTCCCAGCCCCTGCAGCCATCTTGTCCCACACCGGTTCTCAATGATCCTCTGTTCCCCCACCGCGGGTTATTTTAGTTTTTGCCGACTGAGAGTCAGCAGGCCACTGTGCCTGCGCAGCTCTGGCCACGCGTATCCTTCTTCACGTTCCCCTTCTATTGCGGAGGAAAACGAAAAGAAGGTTCAGCAGGCGCAGTGGCCCGCTGACTCTAAGTCTGCAAAAAGTAAACTAACCCGCAACGGGGTAATGGAGGACCGCTGAGGATCGGCTGCAGGGGGGCTGGTGGGAGAAGGTGAGAGAATCTCATATCAGTTCAAACAGTTTAGGTACTTTTTAAAGTAAACCTGAGATCTCAGAATAGGAAGATTTTATACTCACTCTGGGCTTCCTCCAGCCCCATAAGCACTGATGCGTCCCTCGCTGTCCTCCTGGGTGCCTCCGTTCAGCCTCAACTAGCCCCAGTAACTGGCTCAGTCGCGTCAGTCTGGGTCTTCTGCGCATGTGAAACCACTCCATGCATGTGCAGAAGAGCCGACTGATGCGACTGAGCCAGATTACGGGGGCTGATTGTGGCCAAACTGAGGCACTTGGGAGGATGTTGAGGGACGATTCGGTGCTCATGGAGCTGGAGGAAGCCCCGGGTGAGTATAAAATCTTTTTATTCTGAGATCTCAGGTACACTTTAATGTACCAATTAATGATACAATTCTGTGGCTGATCGATCATTTCCACAGTAATCAGTCAGAAACGATTGGTCATGCCCATTAATGGCTGAATTGCTTGCTAGCCAATTACATTGGGATCGATCCAAAAAACGGGTCCATTCTATTGAACTTCTCGACTTGGCTACTGGTAATTCGGCTGTTAATGGTCACAACCGATTGTTTCCGATCGATTATCATTGGAAATGATTGATCAGCTGTGGAATTGTATAATTAATGGGCACTTTTAAAGTGTGCCTGTAGGGAAAAAAAGTGCCCTTGGGGGTATTTACCTCGTAAAGGGAAGCCTCTGGATCCTAATGAGGGTTCCACTGTCCTCGGCAGGGGCGATCCAGCGCTAGAACCCTCCAAGATCTCCTTGTTGACCGCTTGTTGGCATGTGTGCATGCGCACTAGCAGTTTCCCGCTCGGCTCACGCAGTAGAGCAGACCCGATCAGGCGTGGCTATTTTCGCCAGAGCCCAAGTGGGAAGCTGCTACTGCTCCTGCACACAATGGCAACGTAGATTGTTTTTTTTTTCTTTTGTTCGGGGGTCCCAGCGCAGAATCAGGCTGACCGAGGAGGATGGAGGAAGCCTTAGGATTCAGAGGCCTTCCTTTCTAGAGGCAAGTACTACCCATGGGCACTTTTTTTTTACAGGTGGACTTTACACTATTTAAAGGGATCCTAAAGGCAAAGAAAAAAATGTGTTTCACTTACCTGGGATTTCCACCTACCCCCTGCAGCCGTCCTGTGCCTTCGCTGGTCCTTAACGATCCCCCATTCCCCCCCCCCCCCCCCCCACAGGGGTTAGTTTTGTTTTTGCCTGCTCAGGGTTGGCAGGCCACTGCGCCTGCACAGCTCTGTCCATGCCTATCCTTCACATTCCCATCCACAATAGCGTCCTGCGCAGGATGCTATAGCAGACGGGAATGTGAATGACATGCTTGGACAGAGCTGCGCAGGCACAGTGGCCCACCGACTCTGAATTGGCAAACATGAAACTGACCCACGGTGGGAAACCGGAGCATCAGTGAGTGGCTGGGCGGGCACAGGACAGCTGCAGGGGGCTGGTAGAAGCCCCCAGGGATCCTTGCCTTTAGGATCCCTTTAACATTTGTTTATATTTCTGTAAATATTCAACTTTCTTGTGCTATGTTTAAAAAAAGGTTGTAACAAACCCCTCCCACTTTTAGGCCACACCCTAAAGCCAGTATTTTTTCATTCAAAAGGTGGCAACCCTACCCCCACATTGTGTGCAGGAGAAGGACAGTCCGTGGAGTAGAGGCAAGGAAGCACTGGCTGGCTGACTGGCTGGGTGGGTGAGGAAGAGAGATTTAGTTGCAGCCAGAGGTCAGATCTCGGTCATTTGAGGAAGACCTGCTATCTCTCTGTCTCTGTGTTGTGAAGCACACTCATTACTCGCCTGTGCGACCAGTACACTCCGTGTCACTCTGTCTTCATCCTCACTGACGCCCCTGTTCTATGTGACCGAGTGGCATATTATGTCAGAATATATGGGTTTGGATAATGGCCACCAGCAATGATAAAGACAGAAGGAAATAGGAGGGAGCATGCCAGCCAAACAAATAAGTGCACCTCGCTGCACTATTACTCTGCAGGGGCCCCGGTGGAGCACTGTTAGCGTGCGGAGTACCCGACAGTGGCCCTGCTGTTGCATAGAAGACGCTCCTGGTTCAGAAGATGCACCTAGTTCATTTTTTTTCCCTTTAAACCAAGGTGTGCCTTATGGAGCGAAAATCACTGTATATTTGTAATAATGGTCATCTACATTATACAGTATTATACAGCTGTATGAAATGATTGTCACTTGCTTAACATGCAGCATAGTGGGACATTCAACAAAATAACATATTTTCATCAAGGAGTTTCAACTTTTGTCAAACATTTTTAATGTTTGTCAAAGCTTGGTTAATAGGAAAGACTCTTCTTTTGTACATACCAAGTGTTGCATTTGAGTTGAATCACTTCCCCAGATTCATACATAGCGCCATTGTGGATGCATGGACATTGCTCTTCAGGAATACATTTCCCTTTCTCAAAGGAGACCAATCCAGGTGGACACAAACAGCCTGCAGTACATCCGGTTGAGTACTAAGAAAAATCACAGAAATTACTCTCAGTAACGAATTAAAATCACCTTAGACCAGGGGTGTCAAACTCAAATACAAAGTGGGCCGAAATTGAATACTGGAACCAAGTCATTGGCCAACCTCAATGTCTAGTGGCCACCTCCCTCCCTTAAAAAAGTTCCCTGGTGTCTCATAGCCCCCTTCGTCCCCTACACAGTTCCCTGGTTGTCTAGTTGCCCTCCTCCTTTCCTTATACAGCTCCCTACTAAGTTTCTAGTGCTCCTTTCTCCCTTACAAAAGTTCACTGGTGTTTAGTGGTTCTTTCTCCCTCCCCTATATAATTCCTTGATGTCTAGTTGTCTGCCTCCTACCCCTTAACAGTTTTCTGGAGTCTAGTGGCCCCCTCCCTTCCCTATACAGTTCCCTGGTGTCTAGTGCTTTCCCCCTTCCTCCCCATATGGCTTCCTTGGTGATTTTATAGCTTCACCCATGGTCTCCAGGGAGCCAAACTTAATGCAAAGTGGGGAAAGCACTTGAGGGCCAAATTTGATGGCTTCACGGGCCAGATTTGTCTCACAGGAGAGAGTTTGACATGTATTCCTTAGACGTACTAACATCTTCTGACAATACACAGCTTAGTTTATAATAGAGGTATGCTAAAATGTGCCAGAATTTACTGCCCTGGTATAAAAGATCTGTCAGATATGCAAACTTAGATCCTAATTATTAATAATATTTTTATTTAGTATTTAAAGAACGCCAACATCTTCTGCAGCGCTTTACATAGTACGGTATGTAGTCAGGTCACTAACTGTTCCTCAGAGGAGCTCATAATCTAATCCCTACCATAGGTATATGTTTATTATAGTCTAGGGGAAATTTAGGAGAGTTAGCCATTTAACTTATCTGCATGATTTTGGAATGTGGGAGGAAACGGGAGTGCCCGAGGAAACCCACGTAAACATAGGAAGAACATACAAACTCTGTGTAGATAGTGCCCTGGCTAGGAATCAAAACCTGGGACCCAGCGCTGCAGACGGGGGTGTTATCCACTATGACACCAAACCTGGATCTGCTCCCGTTGGTTGGTATTACTACCAAGACAGACAGGTACATATAAACTACTCCTCCGTAGGACAAACACTGTTAATCCAGCGCATAAGACTTGGGCGCAGCCGGCGCCACCGTAGGCCATACTAGGAATTACGGCTATAGCAGCATACAGGGAGTAACTTCCGCGCCGTCAGAAGACGGAGCTGAAGTTACTTTTAAAATACAATAATTCGGCCTCCAGCAATTGATGGAAGACAAATTATTTCATTCCCCACCATCCATGGCGGCCTGGAGGGGGAATAATATTTAATACGGCCTGGAACTTGTGCAACAGCAGGATCAGCCATATACTGGCTGTATCTTGCGCCCAAGTCTCCTGCGCCGATACCTCTCGTACTCTCCGTAGGAGGCCGTTGCTAACACTGATTTATATAAATGAAGGTAATCAGGCAAAACTCCAATCTTAGTGAAATCTCCAGGGCCATCAAAGCATCTGAAAAATAACGTAATATTTAATCTATGCAGACAAGCCAAATTGCACTAATCCACAGCTACATAATTTGTAGAACAAGCAACTTAACAAAAATGGCATTTACTGGTTTATAAAAGTGGTACATTTTTCAAGATCATTATTTAGCATGGAAAGAATAAATCCAGATATTTGGCAAATAAAAGGGATGCAACTTATGAATAAAAATTAATAAACTGAAAGCAGATCTCCAGCCTGTTAGGTAAAGTCCAGCAGCCAAAAATGGAACCCGAAGCGAGAGGGATATGGAGGCTGCCATATTTATTTTCTTTTTAAATAATACCAGTTGCCTGGCAGTCCTGATCCTGGGTCTCTAATATTTTAAGCCATAGACCCTGAATAGGCATATGTAGATCAGGTACTCTGACTCAGCTGACTCAGGTTTTACTGGATTAGCCATATGCTTTTTCCAGGATATTGACTCAGACACTACGTATGCCAGAAGATCAACAGGACTGCCATGCCATGCAAATGAAAAGATCTGTTCCTGCAAAAGATCCGTTCCTGCAAAATGCATTCATAGTCTATGATATCTGCAGATCCTCATACACACTTTGTTTAACAGACATTCATCTGCAGATCAGATCCACCAGGATGGATTTTCAGATCTGCAGATGATTGTCTGATCTGCAGATCTATGTCAGTTAAACAAGATGTGTATGAGGATCTGCAGATCTCATAGACTATGAATGCAATTTGCAGGAACGGATCATTGGCAGGAACAGATCTTTTGCAGATACTGATCTTTTGTGTCTGTACAGCATCTGTGTGTGCAGCATCTTGCAAAGATTTTTTTCTGATGGGGAGTTCAGCTCCATAGAGAAGACTGTGAAGGTATGGCTCTCATACTACATGAAGGGTGGTAAGATTGGTCTGTGATCTTTCATTTTCCAAAGATTATAGTCTGATGTGTGTATGAGCCTTAACGATCACTTGTTTGCAGGAGGAAATGCCTGTTTTAGTGACTCGTGTATACCTATGAATGTTTTCTCTCTGAAAAATGATGCATGATTGTTTTTCCTGTTAGAGCAGTGAGTCCCTAATGCCTGGTACGCACCAGATAGATGGGTTGAATCAATTTTCCGATCACTTATACAAAGTCGATTAGAAAAATGATCAGAAATCAGATTAGACCTGTCAGAAATAATCAATTCGAACCCATCTATCTGATGGCAAATTGCATGGTGTGTACCAGGCATGAAGTAGCAGAGCGGCGTTCATCTCCCTCTCTGCTCTTCTGTAATCACAGATCTGTTGCATTTATTTTATAGTATTTATTGTACTGATTCTTTCACATGTGTTTTTTTTACTGTTTGCCAACACGGTACAAATATATATATATTTTTATTTTTAGTGTATGTTATTACTTTTGGTATACAAAACAGAATGTAACAATACAAAAGTATACAACAGTACATTTGCAATTATAATTATAGAGAAGTTGTCTATCTCATACTAGACTACTGCTGCCTTTAAAATGAGCCAGCAAGGGTTAAGATTTAGCTTAGAAGGGGCAATCATAAATCTCTCTAAGGAAAAAAAAAACTTATCTTTCTGTTTAAGATTTACAATCCAGGGGGAGAGAGGAGAAGGAATGGCTCAAGTCATTAACAGAGTCTGACCAGCAATACATTGTTTAGCCCAGCTTGAGTTGTAAAGTGGAAATAATTCTGTTAAAATGTTTACCTTACTGGATCAGAAATTGTGTCTACATTGTGATCCATGTTTCTCTCACCCCTGGCAATAAACTGAAGCTTGTATGTTCAGGAGATAGCACTGTCTCATCGCACACCACGAAGTAAGTAAAATACACGTAGCTCTGGAATTCTGACTGTGTGTGCAGCAAAGCAGGGCGGCTTCGGAGCAGGAGAAATTATTTATTTTTGACATGCAGCCTCTTATCTCTCTCAGGTCCTGCCACCCTTTTATCCTTCTGATTTTTTCCTGCCCTAGGCCGAGGCCTTTGTGGCCTTTGCAGAAATCCGGCCCTAGGCCGAGGCCTTTGTGGCCTTTGCAGAAATCCGGCCCTGCAGGGGACAGCCAAGTGACACAGATGTCCCCAGTACAGCGCTGCAGTAGATCACAGCGCTGTACAATGTAAGTAGACTGCAATTTCACCATCTAACAGTCTGCTAGCAGCCACTGGCAGACTGTTGACAGAGCTCTGCTCCATCACTCAAGCGGAGATGCATGTGCATCAGTGCGAACGATCCCCGCCAATCTCCTCTCGCCGCTCTTGACGCCTTTCGGCGTTAGGCGGTCAGGAAGGGGATAACATCAGGAACTCCAACTTCAATAATTAATGTGTCAACAACTGATAATTTACACACAAGGCAGACTGTGCTGGGTGTACCCTGGTCCTCTCCTTGGCACAGCATGTAAGCACTTTTCTTTCACTTGCCACTTTCTTCCCTACATCCATGCACTTTGTTCAGACCCTGCTGTGAATTTTCATTATTTCACATTGTGCTACCTGGTTCCATATTCATTGTTCCTGGTCTCTCTTCCTTTGTACATAATTACTCTGGCATTTGTATATATTTATGATATTTTTCTTGTGCGTGAATGTATTTTGACACATTAATTATTTGAGTTGGAGGTCTTGATGTTATTTATTTCCTTGATTGATTATATTGTTGCACCCTGCGCATCACCTTTGGTGATTTTCATTGTTTTTATTGTTGATTTATGTATTCTCAATAAAATGATATATGATCCTCTGATAATATTGAGTCAGGTTGGTGCTGTATTTTGGGTACTTTGTCTCTGATTCGTTATGGTTGATTATTGACCCATTAGCACATTCCACCTCACATCAGGCATATACCTCCCACTCTGGAGCTTGTGCCTACATTGATTACCTGTCTAATAAAGACTTTATATGGTGCTTGCTAATTTTATATTTAAAAAAAAAACTTACCTTAAGAGAGGGAAGCCTCAGGATCCTGTTGAGGCTTCCCTTGCTACTCCGTTGTCCCACATCGCTGAGCGCCATGCTCACCCCCGGAAGATTAGTGACAAGGCATGGTTGTTAATCACATGAGGGCACACAGCTCCTCTTCCTGGACTGAACAATATCAGACTGAGCCCACCTGCACATGCACAGTAGGCCGGAGCCGCAGGCTCAGTGCTACTGCACATGCGGGCTTGCATGGCCATGATCCAGGAAGAGGAGCTGCACAGCTCCGATGTGAAGGGAGGCCAAGCTTAACAGGGGGCTTCCAAGTTCCAACCACTGAGAGAAGCCTCAATAGGATCCTGAGGCTTCCCTCTCTTCAGAGTAAGTATAGGATTTTGAACCCGAGCTTTGGCTCGGGTTCACTTGTTTTGCAGTGTTGATATAAATCTGTCACTTTTATTACAGAGAGTGGCCTCAATTTCCCAGTTAATGTCTGGATAATTCAAACCACCCATAATTATGACCTTGCTTTTGCTTGCAGCTTTTTCAACCTGCTGTAGTATTTGCACTTCTTCCATATCATTTGTGTATTAAAGGGACCCTGAGCAGTAGGTAACAGAGCCGCCAGCGGGACCCGGAGAGGAGCCAGGAGGACGCTTGGGGACCTCTCGGGCTACAGTGGGCTGGGGGAAGCCCCAGGTAAGTGACATTTTTTATTTACCTACTGTTCAGGGTCTCTTATCACAGACTCTAATAAGCAATTGGGTACCTCTTATTTCCAGCACAAACACTCCTTTTTTATAGGATCTTTTTTTTCCCTAAGAACACTGTAATCTTCCAAATTTACCATCCAATCATGGCTAGCATCTATCCATGCTTCTATTATGCTTACAATATAATAGTCTTTATCTCTTATCAGTAATTCTAGTTCAACAATCTTATTTGAAAAGCTTCTAGCATTGGTTAGCATGCATTTTATATTAACACCAGCACACCACTTTTTTGTAGCACATAATGAAGCAGTAGAAGGTTTAATTATCTCTTTATGGTTAGTCACCTCCTTATTCTTTGAGCTTCCCAAACCCCTCTTTCCAGCCTTTATATACCAAGGATCCCATTGTCGGTCTACTCTAACACCGATGTAGTTTCAAGGTACTGATTTAAAGAGCACAGCAGCATTCTCCCCGTTTAGGTGCAGGCCGTCCCTACAGTAGAGCCTGTAGCTGACTGAAAAGTCTGCCCAGTTCTCCAAGAACCCAAACCCTTCTTTCCTGGCACCAACTTCTCAGCCACTTATTTAACTCCCTAAGCTCCTGCTGCCTTTCTAGTGAAGTACATGGCACTGGCAGAACTTTGGAAGACACCACCTTGAAGATCCTTGCTTTGAGTTTGTCTCCTAGTTCCCTGAAATCGCTTTTTAGTACCTTCCATCTTCCACTAACTTTGTCATTGGAACCAATGTGCACCCCAATATAGCTGGATCCTCCTCAACCCCACCCACCAATTTGCCTATGTAATCCAACCCACACATGCAAAACCTGATCACCCAGGAGACAACATACAGTACGGCATGCATGGTCTCTTTGACAAATTACCTAATCTGTCCACCTGATAATAGAGTCCCCTACCACCAACACCTGCCTAGCATTAGCTTCACTCTTACAGCTAAACCATTGTTTACTGAACACTGTTCAGCACTCCAAAAATAACTTTGCTAAGAGTATGCTATGCTGCAATACTGTATATTACCCATCAACAAATGCTTACACAATGCATATCAAGAGTGCGGCAACTTTTAGCACATTCTGTTCCAGTCTGTGTTGTTATGCAATCCGCAAAGATCATAGGAGATTTACAATCTAGAAAGAAAGAAAAAAAGCGAACACCTTAATTTCATTACAGTTTATAAACAGGTGAGCTCTAATTATAATTTTTTCCACTCCATTTACTATTCTCCTAGGTCAAGGTGAGGGGATTATATGTCTGTTTCTGATCCAAACAGGTTTGGCACTAGTGATGGATGAACATCATGAAAATTTGCGGATCGTTAGCAAACTCTTCAGTGAAAGTTTGCTAACTGAACGCTCTCGGCAAACCCCATTGACTTGCCAGGCGAACTTCTAAAACCGTCAGAGCATATTTGCAGCCACAATTGCTTTTTAAAAGGTATCAAACTGTCCAAAAACCTGGGTAGTGTCATGGCAGAGGGTAATTAATGGCAAAATTCCCAACCCCCCCCCCCCCCCCCCCCCAATAATGTGTTTTACACACAGGCTTTTTTTTTTTTATGTGTAAACGCAAAAAAAAAATCACTGCTTGTGCAGCGTAGGCCTAACCGCACTACAAGCTCAACAGTGATGTAAAAAATTGTCTGGTTAAGTGACAATTTTAACTGTCTGGTTAAGTTTTTTTTTTTTAAAGTGTACTGCAGTCACTTAAACTGTTGTTTGTGCAGTGTGTGATATTTTTTAAAGTACAGAGCGGTCACTAAATCACTTTCTTTTAGCTCAGTGGGCTGTAACAGTGACACTGCCACACACTACACTATACTGCACAGATGGTGTACTATAAGCTAGCTACACACCACACCACAAACAGCAACACAAAAATAACAGCTGGATCAGTCCTGATAAGGACTTTTGGGGTCATGATCAATCCTGAAAAGGACTTTAAGGCTGCATTTCCACTTGTGCGGTGGGAATCATTGCGGGAAAAATTCACATGCGTATGCAAATTTCACATGCGGATCTATGCGAATTTTCATGCGAATTCACATGGGTTCGCATGGATAACGATGTATGCAAATTTAACCATGGCAGTGCTGTTGTGATTTTCCATTGTTTCTATGCGAATTCGCATGAAAATTCGCATACCCAAACCGCATGCGAATTTCCTATTAAATACATTGTATGCGATTCGCATAGCGGTATGCGGTATGCAAATTGTGATGGCTCTGCCGTGCAAATTTTTTCTGTACAGAAAAACGCAAAGGAATCCTGACAAGTGGAAACAGTCCCATTCACTTGTATTGCTATGTGAATTTGCATGCGAAAAACGCATGCGAATTCGCGATAGTGGAAATGGGCCCTTAGGCTGGATTCACAGTGGTCAGTTGCATAACACACATGTTAAAATGTGTGTGAACTGCAACTGGGACTGGAAATAGACATTAATGCAAAGCCTGCATGCAACAAGTTAGAATAACGCTATCCATTACTGTGAACAGCCCCATAGAATTGTATGGGCAGTAAGTTCACTTGCAGAATTTTTCTGTAACGCAACTGAGCACTGTGAACCTAGCCTAAGGGTCAATAGCTGGGGAACGGGAAAAAAGGGCGCAGGCAGCTAGTGGAAAAAAAGGGAGCAGCCATTCACTCCCATAATAAATAACGTTTTATGGGCGCCCAGCAATAAAAAAGGGCGCCGGAGATAAATAACGTTTTAAAAACCGCGCCTGGAGCTTTTTAATGTTTTATAACTGTGCTTGTGATGATTTACGTTTAGAAAATGCACCCGTGACAAACGTTTATAAAAATACTAAACATATTTATCCTATTTAACTAAAACATTATTTAAAATGTAATCCCTTACTGTTTGTAAAACATTATTATTCACAAAATAAAGCAATCAGTACGTAACGTAAATTGCAATATATTTTTTACAGTCACTTTTGTAAAACATTATTATCCACATAATAAAGCAAACACTAAGGGGGGTGGTTAGGGTTAGGCACCACCAGGGGGGTTTTAGGTTTAGGCACCACCAGGGGGGTCTTAGGATTAGGCACCACCAGGGGGGTCTTAGGTTTAGGCACCACCAGGGGGGTCTTAGGTTTAGGCACCACAGGGGGGTCTCAGGTTTAGGCACCACAGGGGGGTCTTAGGGTTAGGCACCACCAGGGGTGTCTTAGGTTTAGGCACCACCAGGGGGGTTTTAGGGTTAGGCACCATCAGGGGGGTCTTAGGGTTAGGCACCACCAGGGGGGTCTTAGGTTTAGGCACCACCAGGGGGGTCTAGGGGTTAGGGATAGGTACAGGGAGGGTTCTATGTGAGAGTAGGGTTAGGTATAGTTTTAGTAACATTTTAGTAATACTTACTAATGTTTTACAGCACTTATTACGAACGTAGATAGATTTATATCATCGTTATAAACAATATTTTCAGATTTTATTATAAGAAGAAACCATAAATGAAGGTTACACACAATAATATACAATTACAACGATTAAACATATATTATCGTTTTTTTAACAAACGTTATTTTAAGTTTCACTTTTGAAACAGAGAAGAATAACGTTTTCACTATTGCCGATTTCATACACATTATTTAATGATTTATAGATTTGTAAACCATTATTTGTACACTAAGTACAAAACAATATTATCGTTTACACCCCGCTCCCTTTTTTCCCGACGCCCTTTTTGTACGTACGCCAATAGCTGGTGAGCTGCAAGGAGCAGAAAGCCTATGGAAGCCTATGCAGCACAGCACTGGATAACACAGACAGAACTGTTATCTAATCGTCGCTCAATCAGCAGCACAGCTCACCCTACACTAACTCAGGCAGATTGTAAAATGGCTGCCAAGTTTGTTTCTTTATGGGGGTGTGGCCCATGCGGTAAACATGCTTATTTGAGTGTCCTGTCACACCTGAAGTATGAGAGATATGGAGGCTGAGATATTTATTTCCTTTTAAGCATGGCTAATTGCTTGTCTGTCCTGTTGATCCTCTGCCTCTAATACTTTTAGACATAGACTCTAAGCAAGCATGCAGATTGTGCAGAAGGTGCTTTCTCACTTCTGTTGTCCTTTAAGGGTCAAAAAATGGCTCCATGTTAAAGTATATTGGGTGAATACAAAATTAGCGTACAGTTCATAGTAAATGCGAACGGCAAATGTTCACTGCAAACTGACAACCGGCAAACATTTTCGTCCAACACTAGTTGGTACTAGTCCTGTAAAATCCAAAGCACGGATACCATATTGTAACCCTCCCCAATTAAACCTTGATTGCTTGCTTAGGGTTCAGGCAATCCTCTTCCCCATTACTTGAGAGGCTCTCCGCCTTACACCATTACATCCTACATGCAGCTTGCTCTCTTAGGCCTCGTTCACATCATCACACGCAGATGGTTGTACCATCAGAATACAACACGTACGATCACACGCCATCTGCGTTTCCATGTGTTGCGTGGCTGATCCCATTCACTGTAGTGAATGGGTCAACCACACGTTTTGCCCAAAAAATGCGTGCAGCATGCATTTGCGCACCGCCCTGGTACACAACGCATGCAATGTGAACATCAGACAGTGTAGTCTGTGCACTTCTGATGTTCGTGCATGTCTGCCTCCTACCCGCATTGCCGAAATACGGACGGCAAAGCATGTAATATGAACGAGGCCTAAGCTAGCCAGCTTGTCCATCCTCAGCATTCAAAATTAAAGTGTTACGAAGTAGGTTTTTTTTTCCCTAAATAATTCTTGTAAAGACTAGGGATGCTCAATGATATGCAAATACTTCTGAGTTTATGCAAATTTATGTACATTTTTATGCAAATATATGCAGCTTAAAACTGGACCAATCAATTTAAACCTGGGTTGGACTTGATTGGTCCAATTTCAAGCTGCATATATTTGAATAAAAAAAGTACATACATTTGCATAGACTTGGAAGTATTTGCATATCATTGATCTTCCCTAGTAGAGACCAAGAGCATCCCTAGTAAAGGCACAAGAAGTATGGAGAGACTGGGAGCCCAATGGTGAATTATCATTTTGTATAAGAAGAAGGATGAAAAAAAAGTGTTATGAAGGTATAAGTTGGTCACAGGCATTTCGCATCCATATCCCTCACTGCTGTTACCACTTCTGAGTGTTATATGAAATTCTGGAAAGCTTAGTAGCACTTAACACTACTGAAATGGGGTATGCCAGCAGATGGTGCCCTTTGGGTATGGTGAAAGCTGGAGGACAGCAGAATGTAGCAAAATCTGCTAGTAAATTGGTGTATGTTGGGCACAGTAAATGTTGGAGGATAGTACAGGGTGTAGGCAGGGCTGGTTCTCTCATGAAGCAAGGTGAAACAATTGCATCAGGTGCAGAGATTGTAGGGGCAGCATGTTTGTACTGTGTTTACGCTTGCAGCATGCAGTCAGAGTAGGAGGAGAAGCGAGAGGAGAGTGAGCGAGGTGAAGAGGTCATCATTGGGGAAAAGCAGCTTGTTGTGCTCTGTGAGGAGTCTGACAGTGAGTGGGGAGGGGGGAGGCAGGAGAGCAGCAGTGTTTCATTTGACTTGTACAGCAGAAGTGAGGGGCACATACTCACAAGCTTGCCTCAGGCAGCAAAAAATCTAGAACTGGCCCTGGGTATAGGAAAGTGTACAGTGCAGGGATGTGCCGTGCGTGTATTAGCACGTATAGTACAGGAGTATATGTAGAGGGATATGCAAAATCATTAATATGTGTGTAAGTGTAGTGTTGGGCAAAAAGCCTTTAACCTCCTGGGCGTGGTGCGCATAACTGTAAAGGGCAAGAAAATGTAGCTAAAAGCGGTATGCCCATCACAGTTAGGAGGTTTTTAACTGTACGGCTATCCCCCAGTATAGGTTAGCTAGGTGTAGGTGCTTTAGTATAAATGAGTCAGAAATAGAGGACCTAGTATAGGTGCCCACCCAATCCCCGCCACTGTTACTTACTGTTCCTCTGATCAGCGATCGCAGTCTCCCCAACGCTCAGCTCCGCTATTCTCTATGCAGACAATCGGGTCTCAGCATCATGGCGTCGATGACCCTGAGACTCGATCCTCTGCATAGAGAATAGCTGTGCAGCGGGGATGCTGCGATCACTGGAGAGAGGCAGGGTAAGTAACAGCGCCGGGCATCAGAGGGTGGGGATCACTTATACTAGGTCCCCTATTGCTGGCTTATTTATACTGAGGCACTTAAACCTAGCTGACTTATACTGGGGGACACCTGTATCTGGCTAACATCTGTACCTGGCTAACCTATACTAGGGGACACCTGTACCTGACTAACACCTGTACCTGGCTAACTTATACTGGGGTCACCTGTACCTGGCTAACCTATACTAGGGGACACCTGTACCTGGCTAACATCTGTCATGGCTAACCTATACTAGGGGACACCTGTACCTGGCTAATCTATACTGGGGACACCTGTACCTGGCTAACACCTGTACCTGGCTAACCCTATACTGAGGACACCTGTACCTGGCTAACCTATTTTGGGGACACCTGTAAATGGCTAACCTATATTTGGGGACACCTATACATGGCTAACCTATTCTGGGGACACTTGTAAATGGCTAACCTATACTGGGGGACACTTGTAAATGGCTAACCTATACTGGGGGACACTTGTACCCGGCTAACCTATAATGGGGGACACCTGTACCTGGGTAACCTATACTGAGGGACACCTGTAACTGGCTAACCCATACTGGGGACACCTGTATCTGGATAACCTATAGGGTCACCTGTACCTGGCTAACCTATACTGGGAGACACCTGTACCTGGCTAACACCTGTACCTTGCTAATCTATTCTGGGCTAACCTATACTGGGGGACACCTGCACCTGGCTAACCTATACTGGGGGACACCTGTACCTGGCTAACCTATACTGGGGGACATCTGTACCTGACTAACACCTGTACCTGGCTAACCTATTCTGGGGACACCTGTAAATGGCTAACCTATACTGGGGGACACCTGTAAATGACTAACCTATACTGGGGGACACCTATACATGGCTAACCTATACTGGGGGGACACCTGTACCTGGCTAACCTATACTGAAGGACACCTGTACCTGGCTAACCTATACTGGGGGACACCTATACATGGCTAACCTATACTGGGGGGACACCTGTACCTGGCTAACCTATAGTGGGGACACCTGTACCTGGCTAACCTATACTGAAGGACACCTGTACCTGGCTAACCTATACTAGGGGACACTTGTACCTAGCTACCTATACTGAGAGGCTAAATACCACTTCAGAAATAACATTCTCAAGCCCATGGGGGGGAGTTTGTGCGCAATTTTTACACCATCACCCTAGGGGCAACTTAGCCTAGAAACTGTACTGATTGGAAGTTGAAGCTTAGCTTCCAATGTGCACTCTGCATCACGCACATGGGGGAGACATGGGGGGGTCTTAGGTTTGAGTGGGCTTATACTATATTGGCGTGTTGATCCCTTGTCGTGTACCTCCGATAGTGACATATTCCCCCGGGAATCGGTGTTGATGACATCAGGGTCACACAGTGTCATCAACATCTGGCGGCACACTATTTTTTTTTATTGAATTCAATATAATAACCTGCTTGGCATTCCAAAGACAGATGAGCACCGCGGGGTGGGCAACACAGGACAGGTAATGTATAAATGCACAAGGGGGGTACATTTATACACTAGGGAGGCAGCGGCAAGACGGCAGATGCGGCTGATTCCCAAGAGATTTCATGCTGAAATCGATCGGGAATTAACCTGCGGTGTATGGGCAGCCGACAGATCTTTCTCTAATCAGATTCGATCAGAGTGGTCCAAAAGACGGGCCGCTCTGTACTGCGCATGCACAAGCACACATTCTCTCACATACGCAGTACGGAGCTGCCCATCTTCAGGGGCAATCAAGCTCCCAAAGACTGCTGAAGCCTCCTGCAGCAAGGGATTTGAACGTGTGAGCCTGTGCACGAAGGAGCGGACCGTGAGAGAAATGGGAAGGCTCTGTGAGTGCCTTCCCTCTCCTTTGGCGAGTATCTAGTTTGTTTGTTCTTTTCAATCGCTTCAGACTAGAGATGGCCCGAACAGTTCACCGGCGAGCAGTATTCTGCAAACTTTGTCTGTTAGCATTTGCGGCGACCAGCGAACATTTGCTGTGTTTGATTCACGCCCTATACATCATCACTGAGCTAAGCTTTGACCCCCTACCACAGTCAGCAGACACATGGCAGCCAATCAGCTAGCACCCCTTCCTGGACGCCCCACCTCTCTATCAAAAAGCAGTTGAGGTGGCCATATTGGATCAATTCTCTGCTGGCTCCTGATTGTCAGTGAGAGCAGGGTCAGACTTTCTGCAGATAGGTAGGGAAAGTATTAGCTAGGCCTGTGTTCTTGTTCCTTACTTGCTGTGAAGGCACTTCAAACAGCCCTTTTGAAGGATAGCACATTTTTCCTGTTTTTTTTTTTTTTGTGTGTGACACTCCACAGCCCACTGACACTCAGAGCTGTGCATAATGTGCTTTCTGCCCGTTATGTGTTTGCTGCGATCCCATTGACTTTAATGGCAGCCAAACTTCAAAAACGTTCACAGCGGGGGCGGAGCTAGACATGAGACTGTGAGGACGTGTTCCCTCGGAGCTCCGGGTCGCAAGCTAATTTTAGAGATACAATGCAGAAACGCATCGACCCTAACCCACCTACCGATAACGCCACGGCACGGGCAAGCAGAAGAGCTACAAAACAGATCCAAACAGCAGCCGGAAACACCGCAACAAACTCCATAGCCAGATACTTTACGGGTCCTGCTACATGCTCTAACACGGACAAGATGGCGGAGCAGGCAGAACAAACAGCACCCTCTGGTAGCGCATCACCCGCTACCTCATCCAAAAGCCTGGAAGATATATGGGTCTTCTTGCGGGGGCTCCCGACGAAAAGTGATCTAGATAAGCAAACTGACCTTATCCTTGCCACCACGAGGACGGAAGCAGCGGCCTTGCGTGAAGAAGTTACCGGTCTGGCAGATAGGATCACGGGGGCCAAGGCGGACATCTCTCAACTCCAACGAGATGTTCTGCTTCTGAAAGAATCCTCCGAGAAGCACATGGCGCTCAGCGACTTCTATAGGGCGGGACTCGAGGATCTGCAAAACAGAAACCGACGCAACAACGTGCGGATCCGCGGCCTCCCGGAAGCCACCCGTTCGGAGGATCTGCAAGCCACGGTACAGGCCATATTCGATAAGGTACTGGATCATGTACAAACCCCCCCTATTCGCCTAGACAGAGTGCATCGGGCCCTTAGAGCATTGCCACAAGGAGACTCCCCTCCTAGGGACGTGATTTGCAGAGTCCATCACTACGACATCAAAGAGGCCATCATGGTGGCTGCCAGGCGTATCGGTGCAATAGACTTTGATGGGGCACAGATCACCCTTTATCAAGACCTAGCACCCTTCACTTTGGCCCAGCGTAAGGCATTGCGACCGTTACTACAAGCCCTGCAAGACGAAGGTGCCGTTTACCATTGGGGATTCCCTTTTCATCTCCACGCAAAGTTAGGCCGACAAGCCATCCTACGCACACCTAAGGACTTGAACGCTTTCTGCTCCACCTTGGAAATTGATCCAGTGCCACTTCCACTCTGGGACCCTGATACCCTGATGCTCAACCCTCCTCAGAAGAAGAAGATAATGAGAAGTGCCACGGCTGATCCATCCTCGTGAGTTTCTGACTGTCATCAGATAGTCTTACTATCTATATCTCCGTGGAACTTTTTCTTACCCGGGACCTGTACAGGTTTGGTTGCTTTTTGTTTTTTCCCGTTTTACCTGGAGCATGTCTTACAAGGACTACCACAGGTCTTACCACTCTCTTCCAACGCTGACTTTATCATACTGAGACACCTGTCTCCTTTCTATTGCTCTGTGGTGACTTAGTGGGCTCCTAATGTACGTTTTTGGTTTATGGTTTCCCCTCACTCTCATGTTTCTTTGCACTATCAATAAGGCACTGGGCTAGCTCTTATAACGGGCCTCTGTTAGGGCCTCTTTAGTACCAAGACACCATTATGTCAATAGCCACAATGATAAATGCATGGCTTGGAGTGCCCGGGGCTCTGGAATGTCTCCCCTCACGTGTGGATTGTCCCTTTGTTCCCCACCCATCTATGGCCACACAGGCTATTTCAACAACCCCAGATTTGTATTGCATAATATTTTTTTTCTATATGATGCTATTTGGGATTAGGACACTTCCTATCCCACCACTTCTTTTACTGTCTCTGACTTTCCTTTCTTTATACTATACTTTCTTACCGCCTACACTCATAGGCTTCTTGATGGACCGAACTGACCTGACCCTGACCCCAGAATTGGCTTGCTATACACAACACCATGTTCCTTAGGGTGCAGTCCCTAAACGTGAAGGGGCTTAATATCCCTGAAAAACGGAGAGCATTATTACGCCAATTTCACAAACAAGGAGCCCATATTGTGCTCCTGCAGGAAACTCACTTTAAGGGCAACATCCCCCCTAAAATGACTGATAAATATTACAACCAGGCTTTTTTTTGTAATTCTCCTGATACGAAAACCAAGGGAGTTGCAAAATTAATATCTAAAGAGGTTGAATTCCATTTCCTGCAGGAGCACAAGGACAGCTCTGGTTGTTTCCTTTTTATAAAAGGCACATACCTATCACGTACTCTCACATTGGGAACTTATTATGCCCCTAATAGTGGGCAGGCGTCTTTCTTGGTCAGGGCCCTCGAAGCTTTGGACGAGTTTTCGGATGGAAGTATAATCCTTGGCGGAGATCTGAACATGACCCTTGATCCCTCAATGGACAGCTCTTCGGGCAAGAGCTCCCTGACCAAGAGAGCTATAATTAGATGCAGAAGTGAATTAACCCAACGCCAGTTGATAGATATATGGATATTGCAACATCCAACAGAACGAGATTATACTTTTATCTCAAACCTGCATTCTACATATACCCGAATTGACCACATCCTTATATCCCAAAACCTTCTCTCAGAGAGAATCTCTTCCGATATTGGTATAATGACCCTGTCAGATCACTCTCCAGTCAATATGACGATTGGCATCCGTCCCAAACACTTCTTGCCTAGACACTGGCGCCTGAACACCTCTCTACTACAGGACAGAGACTTTAAACTTTCTGTATCTGGCGCCCTCCAAGAATATTTCTCAGTAAACTCTACTGACGACATCTCTCTGGCATCCCTTTGGGAAGCACATAAGTGCACTATTAGAGGAAAGATAATTCAGGAGGCTAGCACCAGGCACAGAAAGAGACAAGAAGACATAGTTAGCAGCTTACAGATTATTAGAGACCTGGAATCCCGCCATAAGACTACTTTATCACCAGTAGACTTACAGACGTTCCAACAAGAGAGAGAAAAACTAAAAACGCTCCTTTTCTATAAAGAGCAACACATTGCCCTCAAATGCAAACGCTCATTTTATGAACACGGAAATAAGTGCAGTAGAGTAAGCCCTTAGAGAAACCTACGCACACACAAATGTAGCCCATATTCAGGACCGATCGGGCATCAAAAAACAAAGATCAGAATTTATAGCAAAGGTGTTCAGAGAATATTATTACTCCCTATATAACCTCCCTTCTGATGTTAGGAATTCCCCCAGCCAACTGAAACCCCAATTGATTGAGACATATTTACAATCTGCGGAATTACCCAAGCTGACAGATCAAATCGCCCAGGACTTGGAGAGCCCTATCACTGAGGACGAGATAAGACTGGCCATAAAATCCTCAAACGCAGGTAAGGCCCCAGGCCCTGACGGTCTACCGCTGGAATATTACAAAACTTTCGGTGATATATTAATCCCTCGATTAGCAAATTTTTTCAACGCCCTGATCAGTGAAGACATTCCTCTCCTACAGCTACCTAGAGCTATGCTGGCTGCCCATATAGCAGTTATCCCTAAACCAGGAAAGGATGCCACCTTGTGCTCCAACTATCGCCCCATCTCCCTCCTTAATGCTGATCTGAAATTGTTCGCCAAGATCCTGGCGGGCAGGATCTCCCCTCTCATGGACTCCCTGGTGCACTCAGATCAAGCAGGGTTCATACCCGGCAGAGAGGCCAGAGACAACACCATACGCACAATAGATATTATACAGTGGGCCCACAAATAGCATGTACCTTTATTACTCCTCTCCACCGACACCGAAAAGGCATTCGATAGAGTAGACTGGGAATTTCTGGAGGCTACACTCCAACGCATCGGCCTGGGTAAGAACATGATGCGATGGATTATGGCACTTTACTCCATCCCCACAGCACAGGTTTGGGTCAATGGTGTTGTCTCGGCCTCTTTCCCTATCGCTAATGGCACTAGACAGGGGTGCCCCCTTTCCCCCTTAATATTCGCTCTATCTCTGGAACCCTTTTTGCGTAGGATCCGAAAAATGTGGACATTAAAGGCCCCCAACTTCCTTCTTCGGAGCAAAAGGTGGCAGCCTACGCGGACGACCTATTATTCTACTTGACAGACCCTCACATCTCCCTCCCATCACTAGAATTAAAACTAAAAGCTTACCAACAAGTATCAAATTTCAAAATAAATCCAGATAAATGCCAGGCTATGGGAATTTCTATGCCAAGCAACGTGTGCAATCTGCTTAAAGATAACTTCCCTTATCATTGGCCCCCTCAAGCCATCACATATTTAGGAATCCGCATCCCCTCCTCCCTAACGGACCTCTATAAACTCAATTTTACACCCTTGACGCAGACCTTGACTTCCGATTTACAAAGATGGGACAAACCATACTTCTCTTGGCTGGGAAGAATTAATATCATCAAAATGAATATCTTACCAAGGATGTTATATTTATATCAAGCCATCCCAATTATCCTTCCCATTGAACACTTCAAATATTTAAGAAAATTATTTGCACGTTTCATCTGGAAACGTAAACCCCCACGCATAAGATATTCTGCACTTATTCTCCCTAAGGAAAATGGAGGCTTAGCCGTACCTGACATGAAGAAGTATTATTTTGCAGCATCTCTGACACGCTTGGTAGACTGGCACAGGAACCAAAGTCAAAAAAGATGGGTCCAATTAGAGCAGGATCTTGTGAGCACAGGGTTAAGCATTTATCCTTGGTCGTCAAACAAAATACATAATGACTACCTTTCAGTGAACTCCACACTCAATGCCCTAACAAGAACACGCCACCTATCAGACATCTCCCCATGGCCTTCTCCCCTAATACCCTTGCTGGATAACCCATTATTCCCTATGGGATGTTCATCTAGGAGCTATATAAGCTGGAGATTAGGGGACATACTTAGGTGCCGTGATCTTATCTATAATAATTCCTGGAACACTATATCTCAATTGAGAACAGAACGAGCATGCCCATTTTTGGATGAGTGGAGTCACAATCAGTTTATACACTTTCTTAGATCATTAGGAAATAGAGAACAGTTATCCAGACCAATGACTTCCCTGGAGAATATATGTTTCTCCATAGGCATCCCTAGAAAGACCCTCTCCACGATTTATCAGCTATTGATCACTGACACCACCTGGTCCTCAGAACTAAAAGCCAAATGGGAATCTGATCTCAATTGCTCATTCACAAACGACCGCTGGCAAAAGATACTCATGCTTAATCAAAAGGCCTTACTTTCATCCCGAATCAAGGAATCTAATTATAAGATTTTGGCTAGGTGGTATCTGACCCCTAACAGACTCCATAAAATGTATCCTAACACTAGCTCTAGTTGTTGGAGATGTGGGAAAGATGAGGGAACTCTGCTTCACATCTTTTGGAATTGTGAACTCATACAGCTATTCTGGAAACAGATACAGAAATACATAAAAATTTTAACTGATGGTGACCCAGTAGACGACCCCTCATATTACCTACTACATAACACTCCTAAGCCCGTCAAAAAATTTAAACGTTCCTTGTCCCGTCACTTGATTCAAGCAGCAAGAGTACTCATTGCCAGACACTGGAAATCCAGAAATGTTCCAACAATAAGAGAGTGGGTTAACGAAATAAAATATATATACCAGATGGAGTCCATGACTCACACACTATACAATAGAGAGGAGGTCTGCTCCTAAACCTGGATTCACTGGAACATATTCTTGGAATCAGATGACTATAAACAGATTACATTAGACTCATGAGCGGCACTCCTTGCCCTTCACGGAGGGGACATTTTGGGCCCTCGGGTAAACTGGTGTGAGCATTTTAGTTAGCATGGGGTCAACTGGGTCGGGTCGGTGCGGGTCCTCTGATATCACGTTTACTTTTTTTTTTTTTTTTTTGATACTCACGGAGCTTGCTCTCTGGGGATTACACTCACTTTCTCTTCTCTTTTCTTCTACTCTTCTTTCTCCTTTTTTCGTTCTTCCTCCTTTCCTTCTTACATTACTTCATAGTAAATATCCTCTTCGTGAACAGAGCTATAGTCTCATTCCTCAATACAGTATCCCAACGCAAATAACACAAAATGCTATTTGGTATATAATGTATTGGATCATATCCCATTGATAAAAGCAAGATTTGTGATACTCTCCCAATTCCCCTTCAGATCCTTAGACGACTAGGGGTGGGGGGTGAGCGCATGGATTCTAGATTCTAGATGTGGAGCACTATACCTTTTGATGTTATAAATAGCGGGAGTCCGGCTGTTCCCTCCCTGTACCTACCGATAGTAACGTCTTTGTTGTATCTATAACATATGGTTCTGTACACGTTTCATTATCTGTACCGCCTTTTCCTTTTTTCTTTCAAAATAAAGAATATTTAAAAAAAAAAAAAAAAACTTTCACAGCATATTTACAGCCACTAATCCCTTCAAAATGGTGTCAAAAAAACCTAGGCAGTGGCATGGCAGAGGGGGGCCAATGGCTACATTTCCCCCCGGAAAATATGTATTTTATGCTGAGGCTTTTTTTTTTTTATGGCTTTTAAAAGAGATGTCACTCAGTACTGCCAAATCGAACATGCTAGAATCAACAAATTTTGAATTTTTTCCCTTTTGTTGTAATGTGCAAAAAAGCAATGGTTAAAACACAAATAAAGTATGGTGATGTTAGGGACTGTATAGGAGATTCTTTCTATATAGAGGAAAGCAGTGCTACAAATCATGGCTTAGAAACGCGCACTGCTTTTGTATTGCTAAATTATTTTAGCTCATACAGATAGCAACGAATTCATGACAAGACACAGACCAGTATCATAATCAACTGAAGTATCTGCAATTAAATTCTTCATTACCTTTGCTGCCTGTACTGAAGCAGTGTAGCTTTCCTCTTGTACAAGTGCTGTGAATTAAAAAAAAAAAAAAAAGTGTGTTAATATTCTTAAACAAATGTGATTTGTGGATGGCTTTGAAAATGGGCGCTACTTTTTCCTTCTAATTTTTAGCACATCCTTTTGAACTGAACAGTTTCCTTGCTGCCCTTCACGTCACTTTTCATTCATTAAATCAGTTTTGGTTGAGGTATGAGGTAGATTGATAGAGCAATAGATAAATAAAACCTGGTGCGTGCTTTTCTAAACAGGAAAATCAATTATTTAAAGAATAATTAACTTAATGAATTTAATTGCTTATTTATTGCAAATATTTATAAATTACTTAGTAATTGTTCATCCACTGTAAAATCTTGCTTCACCCGGATTCACATTCGTAAATTTATCAGTGGTGAGGGCAGCTGAACTGCTAGACCGGGCCGTACCCAGCCTGCTCGGCTATTTCATGGTGTGTCACCCTGGTAACTGACTTGCGGCATCCAACGGACCCCATGCCAGTTCACTGGGCACAGCTCACTTGATCCAGGCTGAAGGTGTCTGTGTTCCAGCAGAAGAGCTACAGGAAAATGGCGTCCGGAGCCCTGCACTAGAGCCTATGTGTGTTTACAGTGCTGGGCTCCGGCCACCATTTTCCTGTAGCCCTGCTCTGCCTTGATGGTTTGGGAGATTTCCAGCTGGACTGCAATGAAGTATTGGGGAGTGATGCTGGAGTCCAAGAGATGAGTCAACTGGCAGGTGAGTAGTTTAGCTTTCTTTCCACTTACCACCATGGACACCATGTCTATCAGGGCACACTATCTGGAAGGAGGGGGGATATTAAAGGGGAACTCTGCCTTATATTTTATGGTGGAAATGCTGTCTAATGTATTTTTAAGAAGGAAAATTCTGCCAATTATATATATATTTTAGGGAAATTATGTCACATTTATGTGTATTTTGGTAGCAGTAGAGTATTGTACCATGTTAGCGATCAGTAAAAGCAAATCAAAATAATTCATTTGGTTCAAAACTTCCTGTGCATTTTGGTGAAATAAGGCCACGTTATGTGTTTTTTGTTTGGAAACGCTGCACATTATGTGTATTTTGTTGGGAAATGCTGTGTATTATGTGTATTTTGTGGGGAAAACTGCCATTTATGTTTATTTTATGAGAAATGCTACCACATTATGCTGCTGCATTATTGTGGATTTTGTGGATTAACGCTGCCACAATAGGTGTATTTTGTGGGGAAACACTGCGCATTATCTTTATTTTATAAGCACCGCTGTGTATTTTATGGTAAAACACTGCGAATTATGTTTATTTTATAAGAAGCGTCACATTATGTGTATTTTATGAGAAACGCTGCCGCATTAATGTGTATTTTGTGGTGTAATGCTGTCACAATATGTGTATTTTGTGGGGGAACACGGCCACAATATATGTATTTTGTAGGGTAAAGCTACGACAATATTTGTGCTTTGAGGAGTAATGCTACTGTGATATTTGCATTTTATGGGGTAACGCTGCCACGTTATGTGTATTTTGGGGAAACCCCTACTGCATTGTGTATTTTGGGTAAAACGCTGTCGTGTTGTGGATTTTGGGGGAAACGCTGCCACATTATGTGTATTTCATGGGAAACGCTGCCGCATTATGTGTCTTGCTGTCGGAGGGGGTCTGCCTGCTGTCCCTGGGCCTGTCTTGTATGGTGCCAAAGAGGTCTGTCTGCTGCCATTTGCTGTTTGTGGCAGAGGATGTTTCATCACAACCCAAGGTAACCATTTGGCTGCTCATATTTCTGATAAAAAAAAAGTGTTTTAATATGTTGTGCCACTCAGCAGTATGTTTTTCTTTCATGTATATGTGCAGTACGGTACTCCTGTAGGTTAGTACATGAAATATGGTGTTATACTAGAATATTCTTACTTGAAAAATATTCTGGTGTATCGTATTGTGTACTGACCAACATGGCGCCTTTATTATTGCACATATACATAAAAGAAGACAAACGTCTAGCTGAGCACCTGCTGTTCACTTGCTGTCTGAGAGGGTCTGCCTGCTGGTCCCTGAGCCTGTGTTTGGTGCCAAAAAAGTCTGGCCGCTGCCATATGCTCTCTGAGGGTGGGGGGAACATTGTCTTATTACCTTGAGGGTCACTTTGGTTTACATGGCTTTTTGCCACCATTATGGTGCAATGTGAGCCTGATGATGGCTCACACTGCTGCAGTACAAATTGCAGGGGGTGTTAAATCCTGCACCCAAATTACACCACTACACGGCCACAGACATGTTAATATAATATCTATGGCGGCGCCCAGATCAGGCGATGTGCGGGGAAGAATGCACGATGAAATGAACTGCTTTGCACTTTGCCGCTGTCTTTGCCTCACATTCTTACATAGCAGTTAGCTCTGCCAACATCCTGTCATGGCCACACATGTCACACTCACTCCTATTCTGGTCCAGCCCTCATGTGGCCCTTGACTCAAAAAGTTTGCCTACCCCTGTGCTAGACAGACAAGACACACAACATTTATAAAACACGCTTCTCCTGGTAGTTTCAAAGCTCCAGAGCCACAGTCACGCTTAGTAAGCAGTGTTATGGAGTCTTGCCCAGGGTCTCCTTCCTGAATAGGTGCTGTCTTACTGAACAGGAAGAAGCTGAGATTCAAAACCTTGTCTCCTGTGTCAGAGGCAGACCCCTTACACTATCCAGCCAACTGATAGCAAGGTGAACAGTGGGGTGTTTTTTTCTTACCCATCTGTGTTGTGAGCAGTAATGTTAGTTGATTCCCCAGAGTTCTTCGGGGCAGAAGTCTATGTTCCTAAGCTAAACATTATAGGAGGGTGGGGCTACATACCAATATATATCAGGAGCATTTCTAATGCAGAAACTAGGATAAGGGCAAATAAGATTTGAAAAGTAAAGATTTAACTGAGAGCAGACTGATTAGCTATCAGGTATCACATATTAGCTTTTCGAAATTAGATTATTATTAGAGATGCTAATCTTGTTGCAATTTACATACAGTGTGAAACTGGATGAACAAAATGTAGGTGAAGTTTTGAATTGGTCCAATTTTAGTCTTCATGCTATCAGCAACAAAAGTCAGGAAAATGTGCAAATCATCATTATTCAACAGTTACAGTATATTGCACTGACATCTTCAGGAGTGCTTTACAGAGTACACAGGTCTTGCCACTAATAGACCCTTATGCTGGGCATACACAGTTTGTTTTCGAGCCATTGAGATGGCTCGATAGATATTTTCCAACATGTCTGATTTCCCGCCCGATTGTTTCGCCACTGGATTCCAGATTGCAGTAAATGGAAAAAGATAAGAAAAACTAGTGGAATATAAGAGAATTGACTGCGGAATCGAGCGGCAAAATTATCAAATGGGAGAATTGAGTGGCAAAAACGAGCCGTGTATGCCCAAGCATTAAAGGGCCTCACCATCCAGTCCCTACCATAGTCATATACAGTATGTCCATTGTAGTATAGGGTCATTTTTTAGGGGGAAGCCAATCAACTTATTTGTATGTTTTTTGGACATGGGAGGAAACTGCAGTGCAAGGAGGAAACCCACACAGACACAGAGAACATACAAACTTTGTGCAGTTAGTTCCCTGGTTGGGATTTGAACTGTGCTGCAAGGCGAGAGTGCTATCCACTATGCCAATTCTCTATTAGCCTTATGAATGTGGTTAGTCCTGTCCTATCCATGGAATAAATTAAAGGTAGAGCAAAAAAAAAATGTAAAAGGCAGAAACTAGATAATGGGTCCGATCCAATTCACTTTTTCTCCTAAGTTTTCTACTAGGAGATAAGTTTTCAACTTTTGCTTAACCATTTCAGCCCGTGGTTTTTTTTCACCTTATGGAAGAGAAGAATTTTCCCATTTCAGCGCTTCTCCCTTTCATTCCCCAATAACTTTATTACTACTTATAAAAATAAATGATCTATATCTTTTTTTTCTGACACGAATTAGGCTTTCTTTGGGTGGTACATTATGTTAAGAATTATTTTATTCTAAATGCATTTTAATGGGAAAAATTAAGAAAAAATAATTATTTCTCACTCAGTTTTCGGCCATTATAGTTTTAAAATACCACATGCTACTGTAATTAAAATCCACACATTTTATTTGCCCATTTGTCCCAGTTATTGAAACATTACAGTTATATCCCTAGTATAATGTATGGTGATAATATTTTATTTGAAAATAAAGGTACATTTTTTCAGTTTTACATCTATCGCTAATTTTAGCCTATACATTTATAATATATGCCCTCTTGACATACATATTCATTTTTTTTATTCCCTAAAGTCAGTAAATTTAATTTTACTATTTAGCCACAAAATGTCCTCGCTGAGCAAATCCTATGTAGCATACAAGTACGCTACATAGGAAACAATGTGTTGCTACATCGTAACTAGGGAAGTGACGGAGGCTTCAATGGAAGCCTGCGATCACGGTGTCCTGCGGGGAGATTAATAAATAGGAGGTTTGTTCCGATTCATAAATCTAATGATTGGCAGTGGAAAGTGTCAGTGGAAGGAAGCGCGGTGGCTCTATTTAAGAATAAACACTGTTTATTCTTGGCGGACATGCATGGATTGGCACTGGGGACTTTTGTCCCCTGCAGCCAATTCCCCCTGTTGCCGGGAACATCGCGATTGCGGGTGTCTGCCCACACGATTACCTGCACAGCCCCCCCCCCCAACTGCTGTAGCAGCTGCCGCTGTGAACGTGAAACTCACGTCCGTGCGGCATAAATGGTTAAAGGGGAACTTCAGCCTAAACAAACATACTGTCATTAAAGGATACCCGAAGTGACATGTGACATGATGAGATAGACATGTGTATGTACAGTGCCTAGCACACAAATAACTGTGCTGTGTTCCTTTTTTTTCATTCTCTGTCTGAAAGAGTTAAATATCAGGTATGTAGGTGGCTTACTCAATCCTGACTCAGACAGGAAGTGACTTCAGTGTGACCCTCACTGATAAGAAATTCCAACTATAAAACACTTTCCTAGCAGAAAATGGCTTCTGAGAGCAAGAAAGAGATAAAAAGGGGAATTTCTTATCAGTGAGGGTCACACTATAGTCACTTACTGTCTGAGTCACTTCCTTGCCTGGGGCTTCTACCAGCCCGCTGCAGCCATCCCATGCCCTCGCAGTCACTCATGGATCCTCTGGTCCCACGCCGCCAGCCAGTTTAGTTTTCGCTGACAGGCCCTGACAGGGACTCGGCGGGCTTTCTGCGCCTGCTCAGGCCTGGCCACGCGTATCCTTCCTCATGATCCCATCCTCAATAGTGTCCTGCACAGGTGCAGGACGCTATTGCGGACAGGAACACAAAGAAAAATATGCGTGGACAGGCCTGTCGGGTCTGTCAGTGAAACCGAAACTAGCTGGCGGCGAGACTGTAGGCTCCGTGAGTGACTACGAGTGCTCGGGATGGCTGAAGGTGGCTGGTAGAAGCCCCAGGAAAATAAAACTGATTTTTTATTCCTAGCTTAACTGTCCCTTTAAGCACCTGAAGGCCGGTTTAACACTGATAAATGTTGATGCAAAGTTGAGCATGGCATACCCTGGAGGGAGAAAGCCACAACTCTCCCCCCAAAAATTTCTGCCATCTACAGATTGTTAAAAAGTGTAAATATCTGGCATAAAATAAAAAAAATCTATTCTTTATTTCTAGCCTGAGATGGCCTGAACGGTTCGCTGGTGGACAGTTCCCGGTGAAATTCAGCTGTTCGCGTCCGCAGTGGGATGCGAACACATAGCACATTTGACCTGCCCCTACACCTTGTCACTGGGATACATTTTGACCCTCTACATCACAGTCAGCAGACGCATGGCAGCCAATAAAGCTGCACTCCCCCACGGACCCCCTGCCCCCCTATAAAAACGCAGCAGCACTGGCCATGTTCTCAGTCTCCAGCTGCTGCTTTAGTGAGAGGAAGAGATAAGGTGCTGCAGAGACAGGGACAGTAAGCTTAGCTAGGCTGTTGTTTAGTTTACTCCTTACTGAAATTTATTGCTGAAAGCACCCTAAAAAGCCCTTTTGAGGGCTAATATTCTCCTGCTGCTCTGTGTGTGTGTGTGTGTGGGGGGGGGGGGGGGTGACACACTGCATACAGCCCACAGTCACAGCTGTGCCTTGCAGTTCTGCCAGCACACTATTACCACCAGTGCATATCTTCTAACTGTATTTGTGATTGAACTTACTGTAGAATATCTCTCTGTGTGGGTGACACACTGCATACAGTCCACAGTCACAGCTGGGCCTTGTAGTTCCGCCAGCACACTATTACCACTAGTGCATATCTTCCAACTGTGTTTGTGATTTAACTTACTATTGGATATCTCTCTGTGTGGGTGACACACTGCATACAGCCCATGCAGAGCCGGGACAAGGTCCTCCAGCACCCAAGGCTGAGACACCAAAGTGCGCCCCTCCATCCCTCCCACCCCAGCCGTCACACACTGATTGCTATTAGACTAAGAGGCGCCACAGGGCCCACAACCTCCCCAACACCTTAATATCTAGTTATATGTCTTGCAGTCACTGCCATGTATCCCCTTTTCTTATTTCTTTCTGCTTCAAACACAAATAGGAATGACAGCTGAATGAATTCTGCGCCCCCTTCTACACTGTGCCCTGAGGCTGGAGCCTCTCCAGCCTATGCCTCGGCCCGACACTGAGCCCACGCAGCCATTCTATTGCGCACACTGCTTTTACAGCAATTTTGCCATCTTACAACCACTGTGATGTCACAACTGGATATCTCTGTGTGTGTGTTAAAGTATACAGCCCAGTGATACACACACACAGCTGCTGTGTATTTGACACTGATTGTGTGCCTCTTTGTGATTACGCACACTGTCTACCACAATTGAATATTGTTCGTACTACTGCATACCCAAATATGGAAAAAATGACAAGCACAGTCAGAGACAGGCCAACTTTTTTCGAGGTCGTGCTGGTGTGATTTTTTTTTTTGCAGCATTCGACCAATACCCTCAACCATTCAACTACGTCCTCAGAATTTTGGGGGTTAACACAGCAGCCCCCCTCATCTTCCTCAGCTACCGCACAGAACTGTGACCTATCTTCCTCCTCCTGCTCTGATTTGGCCACCCCACAACTACTTACCACTCAGCTGACAGCCACCACCACTACTACTAGCACCACAGCCGCTCCACTTGAGCTGATGGTGGAGTTATTCACACATTCCTATGATGAATCCACAACCATTATTGTTAAAAGATGAAGGCGCTAAGGATGTTATACCAACATCAACTCATATGTCTCAGATGGATGTAAGATGTGAGGATGATGATGATGAACTACCTGTCGGTGCAGTTTTAGAAGTGTCTGACACAAGCGAAGCTATGGATGATGATGACATGGGCATGGATGCCACATGGGAGCCCAGAAGACGAGATGAACAGGGGGACAGTTCAGAGGGGAAGACAGAGAGGAGGAGAAGACGAGTTGCTGTAAGCAGCATGGGGAGCTCATAGCAAACAGCTTGTGGCAGTGTCCGACGGCATGTATCGCCACCTAGGGTCAGCCAGTCAACACGCCCTTCAACGCCTGCTGTTGCCACCACCAGAATGCCATTATTTCAGAGCTCACCAGTGTGGCATTTTGTGTGTGTCTGCCTCAGATTACAGCGATCCCATCTGTAATCTCTGCCAATGAAAACTGAGTCATGGAAAGTGTTGCACCCACCTAGGGACACAACTGCCTTTTGAAGGCATATGAGCTCCCATCAAAAACACCAATGGGATGAGCACATGAGGAAAAGCAGCACACAAACGCAAAGCCACCCTTGCACCTCCTCTTCCTCCTCTTCCTCCTCCTGGTCCAGCATCTTCAGCCGCTTTATTCTCTGCTGCCCTTCCACCTTCACAGCCACCCTCCTCTACTCCGCCTCTCACCTTGAGCATTTCCGGCTTCTCTTCCCACAGCCAGGTGTCCGTTAAGTAAATATATGGGCAGAAGAAGCCAATGTCTTCCAGTCACCCCCTCGCCCAGCATCTGACAGCTGGCTTGTCAGGACTGTTAGCCCGCCAGCTGTTAGCATACAAGCTGGTGGACTCTGAAGCCTTCCAAAAATGTGTGGCAATTGGGACACCACAGTGGATACCAGGCCGCAATTAATTTTCCAAAAAGGTGATACCCAAACTGTACCGTGATGTAGAAAGGCAAGTGGTGTCATCTCTGGCACACAACGTTGGGTCAAGGGTCCATCTGACCACGGACGCCTGGTCTAAAAAGCACGGTCAGGGCAGGTATATATTGAAACATTACAGATATATCCCTAGTATAATGTATGGTGATAATATTTTATTTGGAAATAAAGGTACATTTTTTCAGTTTTACATCTATCGCTAATTTTAGCCCATACATTTATAATATATACCCTCTTGACATACATATTCATTTTTTTTTTATTTCCTAAAGTCAGTAAATTTAAATTTACTATTTAGCCACAAAATGTCCTTGCTGAGCAAATCCTATGTAGCATACAAGTACGCTACATAGGAAACAATGTGTTGCTACATCGTAACTAGGGAAGTGACGGAGGCTTAAATGGAAGCCTGCGATCACGGTTTCCTGCTGGGAAATTAATAAATAGGAGGTTTGTTCCGATTCATAAATCTAATGATTGGCAGTGGAAAATGTCAGTGGAAGGAAGCGCGGTGGCTCTATTTAAGAATAAACACTGTTTATTCTTGGCGGACATGCATGGATTGGCACTGGGGACTTTTGTCCCCTGCAGCCAATTCCCCCTGTTGCCGGGAACATCGTGATTGCGGGTATCTGCCCACACGATTACCTGCACAGCCCCCCCCCCCCCCCCCAACTGCTGTAGCAGCTGCCGCTGTGAACGTGAAACTCACGTCCGTCATAAATGGTTAAAGGGGAACTTCAGCCTAAACAAACATACTGTCATTAAAGGATACCCGAAGTGACATGTGACATGATGAGATAGACATGTGTATGTACAGTGCCTAGCACACAAATAACTATGCTGTGTTCCTTTTTTTTCATTCTCTGTCTGAAAGAGTTAAATATCAGGTATGTAGGTGGCTTACTCAATCCTGACTCAGACAGGAAGTGACTTCAATGTGACCCTCACTGATAAGAAATTCCAACTATAAAACACTTTCCTAGCAGAAAATGGCTTCTGAGAGCAATAAAGAGATAATAAGGGGAATTTCTTATCAGTGAGGGTCACACTATAGTCACTTACTGAGTCACTTCCTTGCCTGGGGCTTCCACCAGCCCCCTGCAGCCATCCCATGCCCTCGCAGTCACTCGTGGATCCTCTGGTCCCACGCCGCCAGCCAGTTTAGTTTTCGCTGACATGCCCTGACAGGGACTCGGCGGGCTTTCTGCGCCTCCTCAGGCCTGGCCACGCGTATCCTTCCTCATGGTCCCATCCTCAATAGTGTCCTGCACAGGTGCAGGACGCTATTGCGGACAGGAACACAAAGAAAAATATGCGTGGACAGGCCTGTCGGGTCTGTCAGTGAAACCGAAACTAGCTGGCGGCGAGACTGTAGGCTCCGTGAGTGACTACGAGTGCTCGGGATGGCTGAAGGTGGCTGGCGTCCGCGGTGGGATGCGAACACATAGCACATTTGACCTGCCCCTACACCTTGTCACTGGGATACATTTTGACCCTCTACATCACAGTCAGCAGACGCATGGCAGCCAATCAAGCTGCACTCCCCCAAGGACCCCCTGCCCCCCTATAAAAACGCAGCAGCACTGGCCATGTTCTCAGTCTCCAGCTGCTGCTTTAGTGAGAGGAAGAGATAAGGTGCTGCAGAGACAGGGACAGTAAGCTTAGCTAGGCTGTTGTTTAGTTTACTCCTTACTGAAATTTATTGCTGAAAGCACCCTAAAAAGCCTTCTTGAGGGCTAATATTCTCCTGCTGCTTTTGTGTGTGTGTGTGTGTGTGTGTGTGTGTGTGTGGGGGGGGGGGGGGGGTGACACACTGCATACAGCCCACAGTCACAGCTGTGCCTTGCAGTTCTGCCAGCACACTATTACCACAAGTGCATATCTTCTAACTGTATTTGTGATTGAACTTACTATAGAATATCTCTCTGTGTGGGTGACACACTGCATACAGTCCACAGTCACAGCTGGGCCTTGTAGTTCCGCCAGCACACTATTACCACTAGTGCATATCTTCCAACTGTGTTTGTGATTTAACTTACTATTGGATATCTCTCCGTGTGGGTGACACACTGCATACAGCCCATGCAGAGCCGGGACAAGGTCCTCCAGCACCCAAGGCTGAGACACCAAAGTGCACCCCTCCATCCCTCCCACCCCAGCCGTCACATACTGATTGCTATTAGACTAAGAGGCGCCACAGGGCCCACAACCTCCCCAACACCTTAATATCTAGTTATATGTCTTGCAGTCACTGCCATGTATCCCCTTTTCTTATTACTTTCTGCTTCAAACACAAATAGGAATGACAGCTGAATGAATTCTGCGCCCCCTGCTACACTGTGCCCTGAGGCTGGAGCCTCTCCAGCCTATGCCTCGGCCCGACACTGAGCCCACGTAGCCATTCTATTGCGCACACTGCTTTTACAGCAATTTTGCCATCTTACGACCACTGTGATGTCACAACTGCATCAGAATCAGAATCAATCAGAATCAATTTATTTTCGCCAAGTAAGTTTGCACCTACAAGGAATTTGTCTTGGCTGTTGCTTAACAAACACAAACAAAAACAATACAAGGACAGACAGTGGGAATATTACAAGTTAAGGACATTATAAGTATAGTGGCAGTAAGCAATGTGAGAATTGTTCATGTTTAGTTCTGTGCTGATTACTTTCAGTCCTAGCAGCTCTAACGTGGTTCAGCATTAAGTATGGCTACCGCTTGAGGAAAAAAACTGTTCCTGTGTCTAGAGGTTTTGGTAGCGATTGACCGGACTCTTACTCCTGAAGGCATGCGCTGGAAGATGGAGTGAGCTGGGTGAGAGGGGTCAGAGGCAATTTTGGATGCTCTCTTTTTGCACCTGCTAGTGTAAAGATCCTGCAGGGAAGGTAAGCTACAGCCAATTATCCTTTCCGCTGATCGGATGATGCGCTGCAGCCTCCCCTTTTCTAATGCTGAGCAGGAGCTGAACCATACAGTCATGGATGATGGTATGGTGGATTCGATGATTGCAGTGTAGAACTGCACCATTAGATTTTGAGGTAGGCCAAACTTTTTCAGCTGCCGCAGATGGTACATTCTCTGTTGTGCTTTCTTGACAATAGTGGCAGTGTTGTTGTCCCATTTTAAGTCGTTTGAGATCGTGGACCCAAGAAACTTGAATGACTCTACTTGGGTTTATATGGATCCATTTATGGTTAAGGGGAGGTGCTGGGGGGAGATCTCCTAAAGTCTATTATCATCTCCATGGTTTTGAGAGCATTTAGTTCCAAGTTGTTGCTGCTGCACCAGGAGGAAAGCTGTCCCACCACATGCCTGTATGCAGACTCATCCCCGTTTTGAATGAGACCAACAACTGTTGTGTCGTCTGCAAACTTCAGAACCTTAACAGATGGATCTGTGGAGATGCAGTCATTGGTGTAAAGTGAGTACAGCAGTGGGGAAAGCACACAGCCCTGGGGTGCACCAGTACTGACTGTCAGAGAGCTTGATGTGAGTTTACCAAGTCTAACACGCTGTCTTCTGTCGGTTAAGAAGTCGGTTATCCATTTGCAGAGGGATTCGGGTATGTGTAGCTAGGAGAGCTTGCTGTGCAGCAGTGATGGAATTATGGTATTAAATGCAGAGCTGAAATCTATAAATAAAATCCTGGTGTAGGTTCCTGGGATATCTAAATGCTGTAGTACATAATGCATACACATGTTCACGGCATCGTCTGCGGATCTGTTAGGCCTGTAGGCAAATTGCAAAGAGTCCAGCAGGGGATCTGTGATGGATTTCAGATAAGTCATTATCAGTTTTTCAAATGCTTTCATGACCAGTGATGTCAGGGCAACAGGCCTGTAATCATTTAAACATGTAGGTTTGTTTTTTTTGAATTGGTACAATAGTTGCGCTTTTAAAACAGGCAGGAACAATTGAGAGTTCTAGAGATGCTTTGAATATGTCTGTAAATACAGGCGCTAATTGGTCGGCACAGAGATTCAAGCATTTCGCAGACACAGCGTCTGGTCCCATTGCTTTCCTGGTGTTTTGTTTTTTAAAGAGTCCATTTACATCTGATTGGCATATTGTTAGAGCATGCACATCTGGGGACAGGTCAATAGATTGTGTCTGGCCTCCTGTGTTGTGTAGTTGCTGAGGCACCGCAGGGGGTGGGGACGTTGGCTGGCAGGAAGAGTGTTCAGTTTGCCTGTGGCAGAGATGCAAATTGACTTGTTGTGTTTAGCTTTTGTTGGTAGTGTCAAACCTGCAATAAAATGTATTCAGTTCATCTGCAAGCTGCAGGTTATGTAGTGAGGGGGGAGGAGATTTCTTCCTGTAGCTGGTAATTTCATGTAGAGATTTCCATATTGTGGATGAGTCGGCGTTAGAAAAATTTTCCTCAAGTTTTTGAGAATAATCTTTTTTTGCGGCGGTAATGGCTCTCTGCAGTTTGTATTTCGCAGCTTTGTAGAGGACTTTATCGCCTGTACGATATGCCCTTTCTTTATCGAGCAGCAGCTTCCTAAGATGTGATGTGAACCAGGGTTTATCGTTATTGTACCTGGTGCACTTTTTTGTGGGGATGCAGGACTCTTCACAAAAGGTAATATATGATGTCACATCGTCAGTGTATTCATTTAGGTCACTGGAGGATTCTTTAAATAAATTCCAGTCAGTTAAATCAAAGCAGCTCTGCAGTTTTTCTACAGCTTCACTAGTCCATTTCTTAAAGAGGAACTCCAGTGAAAATAATTTAATATAAAAAGGTGCTTAATTTTTACAATAATTATGTATACATGATTTAGCCAGAGTTTGCTCATTGTAAAATCTTTCCTCTCCCAGATTCACATTCTGACATGTATTACATGGTGACATTGTTACTGTGGGCAGATTATGTAGCTGTTCTGGCTTTAACAGACAGCTATAAACAGCCATTTCCTGTGTGTGTCATTGTTACATTGTGGCAGTTTGCCCAGAGTACCGTAAGGTACCAGAGCCTCTTGTGGGAGGGGTTTCAGCACAAAATCAGTCATACAGCGCCCCCTGATGGTCTGTTTGTGAAAATCATTATATTTTTCATGTAAAAGTGGGTATCAGCTACTGATTGGGATAAAGTTCAATTCTTGGTCGGAGTTTCTCTTTAACTGTGGTCACTACAGGTTTGGCAGTTTTTAGTCTTTGGATGTATGTTGGGATAAGCTGTATAACAGCATGATCAGAGTTCCCCAAAGCTGCCCTGCTGACAGAGTGATACGAGTCCTTAGTCGTAGTGTAACGGTGATCAAGCGTCTTACCTTCTCTAGTTGCGCTTGTGACGTGTTGCCTGTATTTGGGGAGTTCTTTGGAAAGATTAGCACTGTTGAAATCCCCTAGTATGATAAAAAAAGAATCTGGGTACTCCCTTTCCACCTCAGTGATTTGATCTGCGAGATCTTGGAGCGCAGGCTGCATACATGTTTGTGGAGGGATGTACACAGCAGCCAAAATAAATGAAGAAAACTCACGGGGTGAATAGTAGGGTTTGCAGTTTATGAAGAGTGTTTCCAGCCCATATCTCTGTGTGTGTGTTAAAGTATACAGCCCAGTGATACACACACACAGCTGCTGTGTATTTGAAACTGATTGTGTGCCTCTTTGTGATTACGCACACTGTCTACCACAATTGAATATTGTTCGTACTACTGCATACCCAAATATGGAAAAAATGACAAGCACAGTCAGAGACAGGCCAACTTTTTTCGAGGTCGTGCTGGTGTGATTTTTTTTTTGCGGCATTTGACCAATACCCTCAACCATTCAACTACGTCCTCAGAATTTTGGGGGGTAACACAGCAGCCCCCCTCATCTTCCTCAGCTTCCGCACAGAACTGTGACCTATCTTCCTCCTCCTGCTCTGATTTGGCCACCCCACAACTACTTACCACTCAGCCGACAGCCACCACCACTACTACTAGCACCACAGCCGCTCCACTTGAGCTGATGGTGGAGTTATTCACACATTCCTATGATGAATCCACAACCATTATTGTTAAAAGATAAAGGCGCTAAGGATGCTAAGGATGAGGCCACCCTCCTCTACTCCGCCTCTCACCTTGAGCAGTTCAGGCTCCTCTTCCCACAGCCAGGTGTCCGTTAAGTAAATATATGGGCAGAAGAAGCCAATGTCTTCCAGTCACCCCCTCGCCCAGCATCTGACAGCTGGCTTGTCAGGACTGTTAGCCCGCCAGCTGTTAGCATTCAAGCTGGTGGACTCTGAAGCCTTCCGAAAATTTGTGGCAATTGGGACACCACAGTGGATACCAGGCCGCAATTAATTTTCCAAAAAGGTGATACTCAAACTGTACCGTGATGTAGAAAGGCAAGTGGTGTCATCTCTGGCACACAACGTTGGGTCAAGGGTCCATCTGACCACGGACGCCTGGTCTAAAAAGCACGGTCAGGGCAGGTATATTATACGGCACATTGGTAAACCTGCTGACAGCTGGCAAGCATGGAGTACGTGGTTGTGCAGGGGACTTGGTGACACCCCCATGGTTTGCAGGCAGGGCTGTTGCCACCTCTTCTTCTTCTCCTACATCCTCTTCACTGTCGTCCTCCGGCTGAATCCTACTCTACTGCTACACTCTCCTCTCAAACTGCACACCCCCAGCTCCCCTAGGGCCTAGTTCACATGCCAAGTACGATGGTGTCACGCCATCGTGGACATGTCTTGCCTCAAAACCAAGAGTCACACTGGAACAGCACTCCTAGCCGCTTTGAACAAACAGGTGGATCAGTGGCTGACCCTGCACCAACTGGAGATCGGCAAAGTGGTGTGTGACAATGGAAGCAATTTGTTGTCGGCTTTGAATTTGTGCAAGTTGACACATGTGCCCTGCATGGTACATGTGCTGAATCTTATAATCCAATGATTTGTGTGTAAGTTCCAAGGCTTACAGGAGGTCCTGAAGCAGTCCAGAAAGGTGTGTAGGCATTTTAGGCGTACCGCCACGGCCATGACGCGCTTCTACGATATTCAGTGGCAAAAGAACTTGCCAGTGAGGCGCTTGATTTTCGATCACCCGACCCGCTGCAATTCATTGCGCCTCATGTTTGACCGCCTGCTACAACAGGAGAAAGCTGTCAACGAGTATCTGTATAGCTATGGTGCTAGAGTAGACTCTGGGGAGCTGGGGATCTTCTTGCCGAGGCACTGGACACTCATGCGTAATGCCTGCAGGCTCATGCATCCATTTGAGGAGGTGACAAATCTGGTTTGCAGTGAAGGCGCCATCAGTGACCTGATACCATACGCTTTCTTCCTGGAGCATGCCATGCGTAGAGTGGTGGATCAAGCTGTAGAGGAGCGTGAACAGGAAGAGGAAGAGTTGTGGGAACCAACACTACCAGAACCAGATTTGTCGTCAACACCTGCGGCAGCACAGAGAAGAGGAGGAGGAGTCTGGGGAAGAGGAGTCAGAGGAGGAAGGTGGCTTTGAGGAGGAGATGGAAGAACAACCGCAACAGGTGTCGCAGGGGGCTTGTGTTTGGGTACCCGTGGTATTGTTTGTGCCTGGGGGAGGAGGAGAACTTCTGTGACATCAGTGAGGAAAAGGAAGAGGAGATGATAATGACTAGGTTGGCATCAAACCTTGTTCATATGGGGTCTTTCATATTGTCCAGCCTGTTGAGGGACCCCAGTATAAAAAGACTCCAGGACCAGGACCTGTACTGGGTGGCAATGCTACTAGACCCTCGGAATAAGCACAAAGTGGTGGAAATGTTACCAAATTATCAGATGGCAGCAGAAATGCTCTCACAAGTAATGAGTGCTTAAGCACTCAAATTTGTGATTTAAATGAGCTTTAATTAGCTCAGGTGTGCAGCAGGGAGTGAAGGGGTTATTTACCCATAAGTGCGCATCCTCCCTGCACTCCAAATAGCTTGCATGCGTCCTATTGGTCGTGTTGCAAGCCTCACTGCTCGCACTTCCTCCTTCAAGCCGGAATGAAGAAGTGCGTGGTGGTGAGACTTGCAACACGAACAATAGGGCCACCATCATTTTCTTGTTGAAAAATGATCATTCCCCAGTTTACCTGACTCTTAATTGGTACACACAAAATGTGGTAAACACAAAGGAAGTTGCAGGGCATGCTGGGTTGTCTTTTTTTGCTTCTCTACTTTCCCCTCAGACTTAACTAATACAGCCTGATTGGCTACAACTTGTAGAAGGAAGAGACTGAGCACCAACTCTGCTCATAGTATTTCTTGTGACAATACAGGCAATACAGGCATACCAGAAGTGAGTTCAGGCAAAGATACAGGCCAGCCATTTTGCGGCAACCATCGCTTCCTCAGAGACTGAAGCAGTGATGATCGTAATCTGCTAATTACGATTACGCGAAATTATGCATACATTTTTCACATTTATGCATATACGTAATAATGAATTATTAATTTAATGGACTTTGTATAAGCATTCGTAATTTACGCATTAATTTACATGTAATTTATGCGTAATTTCGCACAGACTTTGGCGGTGAATAGCAAACCCCCATACATGCTATTGCTACCAAATTTTCTACTTATGTTAAAGGAGCATAGTGGGTACAAGTAAAAAAAAAAAGAGAGAATTTGTCAAAAGACCTTGTAGTTTTTGAGAAAATAGATTTTAAAAATGCAAAGAAAAATGGTTTTTAACCACTTAAGGACCACAGTCTTTTCGCCCCTTAAGGACCAGAGCCTTTTTCTCCATTCAGACCACTGCAGCTTTCACGGTTTATTGCTCGGTCATACAACCTACCACCTAAAGGAATTTTACCTCCTTTTCTTGTCACTAATACAGCTTTCTTTTGCTGCTATTTGATTGCTGCTGCGAGTTTTAGTTTTTATTATATTCATCAAAAAAGACATGAATTTTGGCAAAAAAAATGACTTTTTTAACTTGCTGTGCTGACATTTTTCAAATAAAGTAAAATTTCCTATACATTTGAGCGCAAAAGTTATTCTGCTACATGTCTTTGATAAAAAAAAAACATTCAGTGTATATTTATTAGATTGGGTAAAAGTTATAGCGTTTACAAACTATGGTGCCAAAAGTGAATTTTCCCATTTTCAAGCATCTCTGACTTTTCTGCGCACCTGTCAGGTTTCATGAGGGGCTAAAATTCCAGGATAGTACAAATACCCCCCAAATGACCCCATTTTGGAAAGAAGACATCCCAAAGTATTCAGTGAGAGGCATGGTGAGTTCATAGAAGATTTTATTTTTTGTCACAAGTTAGCGGAAAATGACACTTTCTGACAAAAAAAAGAAAAAAAAAAGTTTCCATTTCTTCTAACTTGCGACAAAAAAAAATGAAATCTGCCACGGACTCACTATGCTCCTCTCTGAATACCTTGAAGTGTCTACTTTCCAAAATGGGGTCATTTGTGGGGTGTGTTCACTGTCCTGGCATTTTGGGGGTGCCTAATTGTAAGCACCCCTGTAAAGCCTAAAGATGCTCTTTGGACTTTTGGCCCCTTAGCGCAGTTAGGCTGCAAAAAAGTGCCACACATGTGGTATTGCCGTACTCAGGAGAAGTAGTATAATGTGTTTTGGGGTGTATTTTTACACATACCCATGCTGGGTGGGAGAAATATCTCCGTAAATGACAATTGTTTTATTTTTTTTACACACAATTGTCTATTTATAGAGATATTTCTCCCACTCAGCATGGGTATGTGGAAAAATACACCCCAAAACACATTATACTACTTCTTCTGAGTACGGTGATACCACATGTGTGGCACTTTTTTTGCAGCCTAACTGCGCTAAGGGGCCCAAAGTTCAATGAGTACCTTTAGGATTTCACAGGTCATTTTGAGAAATTTCGTTTCAAGACTACTCCTCACGGTTTAGGGCCTTTAAAATGCCAGGACAGTATAGGATCCCCACAAATTACCTCATTTTAGAAAGAAGACACCCCAAGGTATTCCGTTAGGAGGATGGTGAGTTCATAGAAGATTTTTTTTTTTTTTGTCACAAGTTAGCGGAAATTGATTTTAATTGTTTTTTTCACAAAGTGTCATTTTCCGCTAACTTGTGACAAAAAATAAAATCTTCTATGAACTCACCATACTCCTAACGGAATACCTTGGGGTGTCTTCTTTCTAAAATGGGGTCATTTGTGGGGTTCCTATACTGCCCTGGCATTTTAGGGGCCCTAAACCGTGAGGAGTAGTCTTGAAACCAAATGTCGCAAAATGACCTGTGAAATCCTAAAGGTACTCATTGGACTTTGGGCCTCTTAGCGCACTTAGGGTGCAAAAAAGTGCCACACATGTGGTACCGCCATACTCAGGAGAAGTAGTATAATGTGTTTTGGGGTGTATTTTTACACATACCCATGCTGGGTGGGAGAAATATCTCTGTAAATGACAATTGTTTGATTTTTTTTACACACAATTGTCCATTTACAGAGAGATTTCTCCCACCCAGCATGGGTATGTGTAAAAATACACCCCAAAACACAATATACTACTTCTTCTGAGTACGGTGATACCACATGTGTGACACTTTTTTGCAACCTAGGTGCGCTAAGGGGCCTAACGTCCTATTCACAGGTCATTTTGAGGCATTTGGATTCTAGACTACTGCTCACGGTTTAGGGCCCCTAAAATGCCAGGGCAGTATAGGAACCCCACAAGTGACCCCATTTTAGAAAGAAGACACCCCAAGGTATTCTGTTAGGAGTATGGTGAGTTCATAGAAGATTTTTTTTTTGTCACAAGTTAGCGTAAAATGACACTTTGTGAAAAAAAAAACAATACATATCAATTTCCGCTAACTTGTGACAAAAAATAAAATCTTCTATGAACTCATCATACACCTAACAGAATACCTTGGGGTGTCTTCTTTCTAAAATGGGGTCACTTGTGGGGTTCCTATACTGCCCTGGCATTTTAGGGGCCCTAAACCGTGAGGAGTAGTCTTGAACCCAAATGTCTCAAAATGACCTGTGAAATCCTAAAGGTACTCATTGGACTTTGGGCCCCTTAGCACAGTTAGGCTGCAAAAAAGTGTCACACATGTGGTATCGCCGTACTCAGAAGAAGTAGTATAATGTGTTTTGTGGTGTATTTTTACATATAACCATGCTGGGTGGGAGAAATGTCTCTGTAAATGACACATTTTTGATTTTTTCTCACACAATTGTCCATTTACAGAGAGATTTCTCCCACCCAGCATGTGTATGTGTAAAAATACACCACAAAACACATTATACTACTTCTCCTGAGTATGGCGATACCACATGTGTGACACTTTTTTGCAGCCTAGGTGCGCTAAGGGGCCCAACGTCCTATTCACAGGTCATTTTGAGGCATTTGTTTTCTAGACTACTCCTCACGGGTTTAGGGCCCCTAAAATGCCAGGGCAGTATAGGAACCCCACAAGTGACCCCATTTTAGAAAGAAGACACCTCAAGGTATTCCGTTAGGGGTATGGTGAGTTCATAGAAGATTTTATTTTTTGTCACGAGTTAGTGAAAAATGACACTTTGTGAAAAAAACAATAAAAATCCAATTTCCGCTAACTTTTGACAAAAAATAAAATCTTCTATGAACTCATCATACACCTAACAGAATACCTTGGGGTGTCTTCTTTCTAAAATGGGGTCACTTGTGGGGTTCCTATACTGCCCTGGCATTTTACGGGCCCAAAACTGTGAGTAGTCTGGAAACCAAATTTCTCAAAATGACTGTTTAGGGGTATAAGCATCTGCAAATTTTGATGACAGGTGGTCTATGAGGGGGCAAATTTTGTGGAACCGGTCATAAGCAGGGTGGCCTCTTAGATGACAGGATGTTTTGGGCCTGATCTGATGGATAGGAGTGCTAGGGGGGTGACAGGAGGTGATTGATGGGTGTCTCAGGGGGCGGTTAGAGGGGAAAATAGATGCAATCAATGCACTGGGGAGGTGATCGGAAGGGGGTCTGAGCGGGATCTGAGGGTTTGGCCGAGTGATCAGGAGCCCACACAGGGCAAATTAGGGCCTGATCTGATGGGTAGGTGTGCTAGGGGGTGACAGGAGGTGATTGATGGGTGTCTCAAGGTGTGATTAGAGGGGGGAAATAGATGCAAGCAATGCACTAGCGAGGTGATCAGGGCTGGGGTCTGAGGACGTTCTGAGGTGTGGGCGGGTGATTAGGTGCCCGCAAGGGGCAGATTAGGGTCTAATCTGATGGGTAACCGTGACAGGTGGTGATAGGGGGTGATTGATGGGTAATTAGTGGGTGTTTAGAGGAGAGAAGAGATGTAAACACTGCACTTGGGAGGTGATCTGATGTCGGATCTGCGGGCGATCTATTGGTGTGGGTGGGTGATCAGATTGCCCGCAAGGGGCAGGTTAGGGGCTGATTGATGGGTGGCAGTGACAGGGGGTGATTGATGGGTGGCAGTGACAGGGGGTGATTGATAGGTGATTGACAGGTGATCAGTGGGTTATTACAGGGAATAACAGATGTAAATATTGCACTGGCAAATTGATAAGGGGGGGTCTGAGGGCAATCTGAGCGTGTGGGCGGGTGATTGGGTGCCCGCAAGGGGCAGATTAGGGTCTAATCTGATGGGTAACAGTGACAGGTGGTGATAGGGGGTGATTGATGGGTAATTAGTGGGTGTTTAGAGGAGAGAAGAGATGTAAACACTGCACTTGGGAGGTGATCTGATGTCGGATCTGTCGGGCGATCTATTGGTGTGGGTGGGTGATCAGATTGCCCGCAAGGGGCAGGTTAGGGGCTGATTGATGGGTGGCAGTGACAGGGGGTGATTGATGGGTGGCAGTGACAGGGGGTGATTGATAGGTGATTGACAGGTGATCAGTGGGTTATTACAGGGAATAACAGATGTAAATATTGCACTGGCGAATTGATAAGGGGGGGGGGGTCTGAGGGCAATCTGAGCGTGTGGGCGGGTGATTGGGTGCCCGCAAGGGGCAGATTAGGGTCTAATCTGATGGGTAACAGTGACAGGTGGTGATAGGGGGTGATTGATGGGTAATTAGTGGGTGTTTAGAGGATAGAAGAGATGTAAACACTGCACTTGGGAGGTGATCTGATGTCGGATCTGCGGGCGATCTATTGGTGTGGGTGGGTGATCAGATTGCCCGCAAGGGGCAGGTTAGGGGCTGATTGATGGGTAGCAGTGACAGGGGGTGATTGATGGGTGGCAGTGACAGGGGGTGATTGATGGGTGACTGACAGGTGATCAGTGGGTTATTACAGGGAATAACAGATGTAAATATTGCACTGGTGAATTGATAAGGGGGGGTCTGAGGGCAATCTGAGCGTGTGGGCGGGTGATTGGGTGCCCGCAAGGGGTAGATTAGGGCCTAATCTGATGGGTAACAGTGACAGGTGGTGATAGGGGGTGATTGATGGGTGATTGATGAGTAATTAGTGGGTGTTTAGAGGAGAGAAGAGATGTAAACACTGCACTTGGGAGGTGATCTGATGTCGGATTTGTGGGCGATCTATTGGTGTGGATGGGTGATCAGATTGCCCGCAAGGGGCAGGTTAGGGGCTGATTGATGGGTAGCAGTGACAGGGGGTGATTGACGGGTGATTGACGGGTGATTGACAGGTGATTGACAGGTGATCAGGGGGGATAGATGCATACAGTACACGGGGGGGGGGGGGGGTCTGGGGAGAATCTGAGGGGTGGGGGGGTGATCAGGAGGGGGCAGTGGGCAGGGGGGGGGGATAAAAAAAATAGCGTTGACAGATGGTGACAGGGAGTGATTGATGGGTGATTAGGGGGGTGACTGGGTGCAAACAGTGGTCTGGGGGGTGGGGAGTGGGGGTCTGAGGGGTGCTGTGGGTGATCAGGGGGCAGGGGGGGGGGAAATCAGTGTGCTTGGGTGCAGACTAGGGTGGCTGCAGCCCGCCCTGGTGGTCCCTCGGACACTGGGACCACCAGGGCAGGAGGCAGCCAGTATAATAGGCTTTGTATACATTACAAAGCCTATTATACATATGTGCAGCGGCGATCCGGGTGCTAGTAACCCGCCGGCGCTTCCGAACGGCCGGCGGGTTACTACGAGCGGTGGGCGGAGCGAGTCCCCGGCGGCTGATCGCGTCACGAATGACGCGATCGCCGCATAGCCACTCCCGCAGCCGCCCCCGCCGATGGGCGTATTGCGGTCGTTTGGGCCCGGACTTTGCCACCGCCCATCGGCTGGGGGCGGTCCTCAAGTGGTTAAACAAAAAAACAATGAGTTTAAAAAACATTTTTCTTTGTAATTTTTTTAATCGATTTTCTCAAAAACAACAAGGTCTTTTTGAATTGTTTTTTACTTGTACCCATTATCCTCCATATGTAGCAACTTTGGTAGCAGTATCATGTATGAGGGCTTTGCTATCCACTTCCAAAGTCAGCACAAAGTTCATGCGTAATTATGAATGCTTACAAAACCATCCAAAATTAACTGCTTTCGAACCAAGGTGATTGAAATCCATCCCCTGTTTTGGTGGACTCCTGGCTGCCAGGACGTAGATTTCAATCACCGTCCGCAGCACACATTCGCTGTTTCCATCGCTCCCCGCCGATCGTGCCGCTCAAACCAGACGTTTCTCGCCACAGCTCACAGACTCTGTCTGTCTCTATGACGGCAGAGCCATGTGAGCCGGTCAGGAGCCGATTTCATTGGCTCCTGGCAGTGTCTATCAATATAAGCCGCTCCCATTGGCTTACATTGATAGACACGGTCAGGAGCTAATGAAAGCGGCTCCTGACCAGCTCACATGACTCTGCCGTCATAGAGGATCCCAGCATGCGGTTATGACAGCGGTTGCGTCGGGTATGCGCGGCGATTTGTCAGGATTTCGTCGTTCTTGTACCAGTCGTCTCTAGTCCTTAAGGGGGCAGAGACCACTGGTACTTAAGTGGTTAATTAAGCTTTCCCCCTGAAATTTCGCATTACGAATATGATGTGTAAATGCGAATTACGATGCATAATAACACATAGGCGTAATTTCTGCTCATCCCTAGGTGAAGCCTCTTTCCCTCCTGTTTTCCCCTCCCACACCTCTGTTCCTCTCTGATTGGCCAATATTTCTCATGCTGAGACAATGCACTTTCTATAGCGGAGGGCGGGCAATGCATACACAATCAAGCAGAGGAGAGTAAAGGTGGCCACACACCATACAATTTTTTAAATATCTGTTCAATTTAAGAATTGCAATCAATTTTTCTGACTACTTGTAACATTTAAAAAAATCTGCCCAATGTACCACACACATATGTTCAATGTTTCCCAATTATGATAAAAATGATTGGAAACTATGATAAAATTGCTAGGGTGTGTATATTAACAAATTGACAATCTAACACACACCATACAATCTTTGGAAATATTGAAGAAAAATATCTGGCATTCCGGATCGATAAAAATTGAAGAAAATGTGAAATCCGTTCGGATTTTTCAGTCGAATGAAAAAAAAAAGCTTTTCATTTTTTGGGGAGATCAGATCGTTTTTATCAAATTGCTGTAAAATCGGATCATTTATTGTATCCTGTGTGGCCACCTTAAAGAGAAACTCCAACCAAGAATTGAACTTTATCCCAATCAGTAGCTGATACCCCCTTTTACATGAGAAATAGAATGCTTTTCACAAACAGACCATCAGGGGGCGCTGTGTGACTGATTTTGTGCTGAAACCCCTCCCACAAGAAGCTCTGGGTACCGCGGTACTCTGGGCAAACTGCCACAATGTAACAATGTTCACAGACAGGAAATGGCTGTTTACAGCTGTCTGTAAGTAACAGCCAGAACAGCTAGAAACAGCTACATAACTTGCCCACAGTAACAATGTCACCATGTAATACATGTCAGGATGTGAATCTGGGAAAGGAAAGATTTTACAATGAGCAAACACTGACTAAATCATTTATACATAATAATTGTAAAAATGAAGCACTTTTTTTATTATATTATTTTCACTGGAGTTCCTCTTTAAGAGGGCAAATTACATCAGGAATGGCTTCAAAATAGCCACAGTAAAATGGGAAATGCTAAGAAGGATTTTCTCCCTTTTTACTGTAGAAAAATCACTAAAATCAAAACGTGGACAGTGCAATACATATTTTACGTAAGTAGAGCAAATATTTATCTAGTTATATATGTCTTTTTTTGTGAGATAGTATGGCTGACAGCTCTCTAAAATTCATTAGGACAAACCAGAAGGATACTGTGAGATATTTTATTTTCTAAATGATCTGATTTGAAGGAGATTGAATGGCACTACAAACCCTTGTTCATATTACATGGCACCCAGCCATTCCAGGGATATTTTCCCCAAAGAACTCCCATGCTTACCTGCAGTGGGGCTGGTGCGCTGGAAGAGAGGTAGGCTAAAATGTCTCTCTGTTTTTAGAGAAAGCCTCCACCCAAATTTTAAAGGTTTAACAGCTTAAACAAACAGATCACAACGGAAAGGAGATTCATTTTACATAAGAAGCATACAGTAGGTGTTCTGTGCCTTAGCAGACCAGTAAATTCTATGTGCAGGCCTTGAGTTAGTCAAAAAGCCAGGTATAATTTTACTGAATCTAGCTTAATAAATACTTTTGCTTATGTTTTATAATATTACTGTATAATTTACAAAGTCAGTGCTTGTCCAATGTAAAATCTTTCTTCACTTTGATTTACATTCCTAAATGTATCACAAGTTAACTGCTGACAATGTGCATCATTGCAGAATGTATTGTTTTTTGTGTGTTCCGAAGAGAACACTTTATTTTCACTACAAATTACAGGATGGTGTTATTTTGCAGTAGTTGGGAGATTGGCAGGATGTTGCATTAGTTTAAAGAGGAACTGTCAGCCATACTATCTCAGAAAAAAAACCACATATATAAGTAGATAAATACTAGCTCTACTTACATAACATATGCATTGCACTTTCCACATTTTTATTTTTGTGATTTTTCTGTAGTAAAAAAGAGAAATTCATTCTTAGGATTTTCCATTTTGACTGTGTCTGTCTTAAACCCAATCCTGACATCATTTCCTCTCTTAGGCCCAGTGCACACTGAGCGGTTTTAGGTGTGATCCGCCAGTCGCATCCGCCTGTAAATACGCTTGGCTAATGTATTTCAATGGGATGGTGCACACCAGCTGTTTGAGTTTTTTTCCAAACCGCAAACGTACCTCCTGCTGCACGTTTGCGGTTTTCTGAAGCGTTTCGTCCTCAATGTAAAGTATAGGAAAAACGCAAATTGCTCTGAAAAACGCTAGATCAGAGCGGTTTGCCAGGCGTTTTTGTTACAGAAGCTGTTCAGTAACAGCTTTCACTGTAACAATATGTGCAATCTGCTACACAAAAATGCACCCAAAACTGCTAGGTATGTTTAGAAAACCTCTCTAGTAATTTTGAGTGTGGAGTCGCACTTGCTTGGCTTCCATCAATTCCAGATGGTCAGGTGTGCAGATCTAATAGTCCCGGACACCATGGGACTCAAACTGTGGCAAATGAAGAGAAAGATCCGCACCACCTTCAGAAAAGCTTAGTCTGTTTTATTGGAAAAAAACATACAAATTTAAAAAGAACTTTAAGGCAGGACAGTCCACTGTTTCGGGCTCCTGGAGGTGTGACTAGATATGTAAATAGGCTGTTTCCCATCAGGTCCTCTAATTAGTATATACTCAGTGATTGGTTGTTTCTCTGTATATATGTTGGTGTTTTTGTATGTTACTTCAGAACTAGGCAGCATGAAGATGGGCAGGAGCCCGAAACAGTGGACTGTCCTGCCTTAAAGTTCTTTTTAAATTTGTATGTTTTTTTCCAATAAAACAGACTAAGCTTTTCTGAAGGTGGTGCGGATCTCTCTTCATTTGCCATAGAAAACCTCTCTAAACATACCTAGAATCGCTCTGAAATCAGCTCCAAAAACCGCTAGCGTTTTGTGGATCTGCTAGCGGTTTTGGTGTGCACTGGGCCTTACTCTGTCTGTGTATCATTGCCCACCCTACTCCCAGTCTTCAGACACTCCCACCCAGATTTGCAGGAGAAAGTGCATGATAAATATTGGCCAATCAGAGAGGAACAGAGATGTTGAGGGGGAAAACAGAAGGGAAAGAGGCTTCAGCCAATCAGGCTGCATTAGTTATGTCTGAGGGGAAAGAAGAAAAAACAAAAACCCAGCATGCTCTGCAACTTCCTTTGTGCGGCAGATGTACCAAATAAAATCAAGGGAAACTGGGCAATGATGATTACTGGGGAATGATGGTTTATGGAGAAGGAAAGTAAGAGTGATTTTTAACTTTTGGATTTGCCTGGTTAGCATCATGATTACTTGTTTACCAGATAATAATAAAGAATTGCTTTTATGCCTGACAGTTACACTTTAAAATGTTCTGTTCCTTTGGGGAGTAGTGGTAGTTGGCTTTCAGTGGTGGTGAGTTGGTAATGAACACTTACCATTTCATTCTCTAGAAAGATGCAGGATGTCAGCAGAATGGCATGGCACGTCAAAAGCAGAAGCATTTACTCATCACAAAACTCAGCTACCAAGCACTATCCCCCCATTACCTTTCCCTTTGAAGGCAGTTGGTTTTATTCAGCATAGTTGGGGATCAGCATCTAATGATTAACACATGTAGCATAATTACACAACAGAGCCATGCTTGTTGGGCTTTTCCATACTCACCAGAGTACTCCATTTTGTGGAACTGTCTGGCCATTGAGTAGTGGCAGCCCATTTGAATAACATGGACAAGTAGATGCAGGAACACATACATTGTTGTCATTCAGATAAAAGCCTTTCTTACATGTGCAGCCAGGTAATGGGCTAAAGTGGATACTGCAGGTAACGTCATAGCCAGCAAGAGAACGACACGAGGGCTTGCAAGAAGTTATTGAATAGCTTAAAACCTGGGTTGTAGAACAAACTGGCATAGATGTGCCTAGGAAACAAAAAGGGTATAACAATTTTATAAAAATGATGTGTGGAAGACTAGCGTAAGAATAAAGCAACGAGAGTTGGCAAAGTTAAAAATGTACATTTTGGAAAACATCTTTACCATGAGGCTCGTTTAAAAACCAAAAACACTTGCTGCAGTTACTACATCTGGTTGCTTTAACACAACTAATGATTCACTAAACTTTCAGTAATCCCACTAAACTCTCCCTGGTTCTTATTGAGGGCTTGGGTACCACCATCTCCAGCAACCTTAGGTGGGAAGCAAATGCCACCAAAACACAGAAAAAGTCCCGACAACGCCTGTTCTTGTATGGTATGCAAGTGCCTCCTTTAGGGACAAACAATCTACAGAGAGTCATCAAAGCCGCTGAGATCATCGGGTCCCCCCTCCCATCTCTAGACATCCTGCACCTCTCTAGACTGCAATCCAGGGTGGTCAGGATTGCAAAAGACCCCTCCCACCCCAACAACCTTCACCTCAACCTACTCACATCGGCTTGGGACCATCTCCACCAGGACTGACAGGCACAGGAACGCTTACTTTTCCCCAGCTTTCCTGGCCGTCATGTCCTGCAACCCCCCCCCCCCCCCCCAACACACACACACACACACACACACACACAATCTAGAAATTACCCATATCTAGAAATCCCCATGAGAAATGTAAGCTAACCCCATAGTGAATTGTTAAATTGTCATGCTGTAATATGTGTCATGTGTTCCCATGTATTCCCATGTATGCACTTCTGCCCTTGAAAGTCTACTGCTCTGTCTGTGCCAACCATAATTCCTTGTACATTACCCTGTACTTGGCGAATAAAGTCTATTCTGATCAAAGCAAAAACTTATTTTAGTGATGGTGATCTATTTTGGGAAATTTTGTTTCACCACAATTCATTTTTGCGGCATTTTCACATTGTCACACAAGTGAAAATATCTGCTTCACACAGATAAAAATACATGTGAAAATACATGGGCATGCAAAAACACATTTAAAATTCTAATTTTCTATAAAAAATACATCTTACGAAAATGTATCATGTTTTCACACGGATTTTAAGTCAGGTAAAAATGCAAATATTGATGTTAAATTGACTGTTGAGAATTTGAGGCAACAGAAGAAATCGACTGGGTCTCTACCTGGATTTAGCAAGTATAGCTCAATTTATTAGTGGCACCATAGCCATAAAACTGCTCATTGTTTTGGTATGCAGGCCTTTGTCAAGTGCTGCTAACAAAGACCTGCATGCCTAAATGTTGTGGAGTTTTGTGGCTAGGGTACCATTAATAAATTGATCTATAATTGCTAAATCCAGGTAGAGACCCAGTTCATTTCTTTTGTTGCCTTGAGTTTTTGCACTGTGTGGGTTCCAGATGCAGGCTGATCGACTCCCTGGTACTCGAAAGCTGTTGGTAGTTTGAGCACTGGGAAAGTCTTGTTCATGGTGATGAGAATCTGAGCTCATCCCTAACCTTTACAACCTAATAGTAGCAGGGAACTTTTTAATCCAACCCATATTTGCTGATTTAATGACTTCCGGTGTCCTCCGTTACTCTTCAGCCTTTCTGTCATTACATGTCGAAATTAACATTTAAACATTTGGTCAAAAGTCTGCCCACACTTTCTCATTCAATAGCTTTTCTTATGATTTGCTACATAGTAGTTTAATCATTTCACACCTAGATCAGTTTCCTCTTATAGACAAGAGCAGTTTTGATATTTTACCTATGTTCTTTTGTAATCAGTAATAACTTTATCACTATTCACAGGCTCGGTCCACCTATGAGGCCAAGTGAGGTGACTTCCTCAGGCAGCAGAAGTTTGGGGGCAGCACCAGGCAGAAACAGGAAGTGAACAGATTGCCTGGCCAATCTATACTGCAGGCAATTGTACCTGACTAACCTATACTGGGGGCACCTGTACCTAGCTATCAATAGTGGGGGTACCTATACCTGGCTACCTACCTATACTGAAGGAGTTTTTTGGGAGCTCACCGAAGCTATAACAAGCAGTGCAATTTGTCAGGTGCTGTGCGATCATTGCAATTTGGGGTGGGGGAGCGCATCCTCACAAGTTTGCCTCAGGCAGCAAAAAGTCTAGAACCAGCCCTGACTATTTATGACACCTTAGTAATCCCATATAACAGTGCAGTCCAACTTCGCGGCCATGGAGGGTCATTTTTTTTTTTTACAGACCACATGGTGGAGGCCCCCTCCCCCCCCCCGAAAAAAATATATAGCAACAGTTTCCCCACTAAATGCAATTATAGTGATAGCGGATTTCTCCACAAAATGCAATCAGATTGGCCACAGATTTCCCCACAAATTGCAACCAGATTGGCAGCAGATTTCCCCACAAATTGCAACCAGATTGGCAGCAGATTTCCCCACAAATTGCAACCAGATTGGTAGCAGATTTCCCCACAAATTGCAATCAGATTGGCCGCATATTTCCCCACAAAATGCAATTAGATTGGTGGCAGATTTCCTCACAAAATGCAACCAAATTGGCAGCAGATTTCCCCACAAAATGCAATCAGATTGGCAGCATATTTCCCTACAAAAGAGTGATAGCATATTTCCCCACGAAGTGCAACCAGATTGGCCGCAGATTTCCCCACAAAATGCAATCAGATTGGCCGCAGATTTCCCCACAAAATGCATTTAGAGTGATAAGAGATTTCTCCACAAAGTGCAACAAGATTGGCAGCAGATTTCCCTACAAATTGCAATCAGATTGGCAGCAGATTTTGCCACAAAATGCAATTATTGTGATAGCAGATTTCCCCACAGTTGCAACCACATTGGCAGCAGATTTTACCACAAAATGCAATTAGAGTGATTGCAGATTTCCCCACAAAAGTGCAACCAGATTGGCAGCAGATTTCGCCACAAAATGCAATCAGAGTTGCCACATATTTCCCCACAAAATGCAATCAGATTGGTGGCAGATTTCACCACAAAATGCAATCAGATTGGCAGCATATTTCCCCACAAAAGAGTGATAGCATATTTCCCCACGAAGTGCAACCAGATTTGCAGCAGATTTCCCCACAAAATGCAATCAGATTGGCTGCAGATTTCCTCACAATTGCAACCAGATTGGCCGCAGATTTGCCCACAAAAAGCAATCAGATTGGAAGCAGATTTCCCCACAAAGTGCAACCAAATTGGCAGCAGATTTTTACCACAAAACGCAATCAGATTGGCTGCAGATTTGCCCACAACATACAATCAGATTGGCCGCAGATTTGTCCACAAAATGCAATCAGATTGGAAGCAGATTTCCCCACAATGTGCAACCAAATTGCATTTTGTGGGGAAGTCTGCGGCCAATCAGCCTGGCTGCAGATTTCTCCATAAACCCTTCCCTCATGCTGCAGCTGCTGCAATGTAAATCACCCCCCCCCCTTATTCTCCCCTGTGCTGCCGCTGCTTAATGTTAATATTTACACTCCCCCCCCCTCATTCTCTCCCATGCTGCCACCTCTAACACACCTCAAATCGGTGGCGGGCATGAGATCAGAACCAGCCAGATCGGCACATAGCAGCCGCACAGTGAATTTAAATGCAGGAAGTGACATCATCAGTCACGTCCAGCATTTAAAGTCCCCCGTGCGGCTGCTATATGCTGGTCTGGCTGGTTCCTATCTTCTGCCCGCCGCCGATCTGAGGTGTGTTAGAGGTGGAGGGATGAGAACAGGGGTAAATAATTACATTCCAGAAGCCGCAGTATGGGGGAGAGGGTTTTTAAAAAAAAAAAAGTCCTCTGTGCTGCCACAGCATGAAGCAAGCGGCAGGGGGGCCGCAGCAGGAGGCCTCAGCACTGCTATATAATAAAACCCCTGTGTCTATGCATCGTGTGTGTGTGTGTGTGTGTGTGTGTGTGTGTGTGTGTGTGTGTGTGTGTGTGTGTGTGTGTGTGTGTGTGTTTCCCTGCTTCCAGACCTGACAGTTTGCTGTCTGTGAACCTCATTGTATTGCATTGTGGGAAACAATAACTGCCAAGCAAGCAACGTGATCCTGTGTGCATATAATTCAGACAGCGGTGGGGGCTTGGCAAGTAGTACACGTCTGTGCGCGCATTGTGGGTGGTAGCCGCCGTGGCCTAGCACCAGTTTTATTTTTTAACAGGCGGGCCTTTTTACTAGTACTGTATATTCTTTTTTTTTTTTTTTTTTCAGGACAAACTAAACTTTGACTGCTTTTTTAAAAAAAAAAGTGCTACTGTAGACAAACCCTGAGTCAGTTTGGCTATTTATCCCATAAAATGTAAATGTAGACCTCGATTCATCATTGTCTTTGCAATAACTTTTTCCAGTTTGTTAAATTACCAAATGCAAAGTTTATCGATTTCTAGTTGTATTCATCAAGGTTTTTCCGCATTCGGTGTGACTTCGATGAAATATCGTTAAGCATTCGGTAATGTGTCGATATTTCCATTTTACAGCGGTAATTTACCACAAGGCCATAAGATTCCCGTGGAGTTGTGGGTAAAAAGGCAGTCCGAATAGTGCTTAACACCTGGACCAGGATTCTGAAAGTGGCTTGGGACAATCCCACAATTTCGCCAGCTACGGCTTGATAGAAACCCTTTCTGAAAAAATGTAGTGCAGCTAACAATTTAGTTAACCTTGGCACTGCCTGTGTTCTTTTACAAGATGATTCAAGAGAAATGCCGATGTCCTGGTATAGCAAAGAAATCCATTCTCTTGCAAATTGATATGGTTCTAGACCTTATTCTTGCCCTTCTGCATCTTTGAATCACTCTCAGCTGATACATAACCACTTCAAATGGCTCCATCTTCTCTGTCAGCAATGATCTGACAGGAATAACGACAGAGCAGTGAAGGAGATAACTAATCCTAAATTTAACGCTAAACCACACCCACTTTCATTTTCATGAATTACACTTTCTTCCGTTTAATTGCATCATTAGCGAATGATTACCGAATGCTCGCTAACAGCTGTAGATACCTTTGATGAATCCTGAAATCAACTTATCAAATTCGGTATTTTACAGAGCTGTCGCTAATTGATTCGATAAGTCTTGATGAATCGAGGCCGTAGTTTTTGTTTTCTTTTTCTAGCATTGCCAGTATATGAATATAAAAGATGAAATAGTGGAACGCAGCCTGACCAAGCATCCATAGGGCACATAACGGCCGTCGTATGCTCCCTTCAGTGCCAGTCAACCACCTCTGCTCCCATGGCTGCACCATATACATACACATAGGCAGATGTAACAAGCAGTATGACATGTATTCTGTACCACATTCAATAAACCACTACTGGATGGATGGAAGGTGCACATGCTTGTTTCTTCTATTTGTACCCAAATATGAAGACAAAAAAGCTGGGCATCAGGTCAAGTAAGGGAGAGAGCCAATTGCTGCAGGAACCAAAAAAGGGTGAGACTTGCTTACAGCAAGTTTACAGCTTTTTCTGCTGCCAATCACTGCTGATCTCTGCTGGGTGTAGAGGGGAGGGGTAAAAACCCCTAGTCAGTGCCACACTTGGGCAATAGGTGATAAGCACAGGCTTGTGCTAGAACATGTACTGTCCTCATCAGCACTGGAAACAATCACATCCTTCTGCCACAACTATTGGCTGTAACGATTGTGGAACTTTCCCCGTGATCAGCGCACAACGCGTGCACTGACACGGCGGAAATCCTCCACAAGCGTATAATTTGCAGGAACCCAGCAAAAGGTGCTACGCACCCGTAGAGGGAAAATTCCTGTCGGCAGATGGTGCTGGGGAGTGCAGAGGAACCAATCCTCTGTACCTCCACAAATGCCAGACAGGAATTGTACGAAACGCAGAACGCAATCACAAGAGAGGCAATTGCGAATGAGAATGAGCAAAGGGACAGGTTGTATGTGTGTGCGCCAATCCAGTCGCCACCCCGCGACCGCACACACACAACAGCAGATATGAAATAGGAACGCGATCGCGAGAGGTGCAATCGCCAGACGAGACACAAGGCAGATCAGGACAGAATACGAGGTTAGCAAAGGCACAGCAAATAATACAATGAGGAGATACGGAAAATAACAAACGCTAGCTAACCGCGAATACCGCACTTATTCGCAACAGTGCACGCGGTTATGCGCGGTCTCCACGTGATAAGCACAATAGAGACAAGCACGCCTAACTAACCATTAACAGACACACATGAAACAGAGGACGCGAGCGCTTGCTTAACGGTTACCTCACCGAGCCTGCAGCAAGCATAGCAGACAGACACACGAAAACAGGGACAAGCGAGAGATAGGATCCACAGCACTAGCGAAAAGTGGCTAGCGCGATCCAAGTACAGAGTAGCAGAACAGAAGGATCCCCAGCGCTAGCGAAAAGTAGCTAGTGCGATCCCAGGAGACAGAACAGAAGGATCCCCAGCGCGAGCGAAAAGTAGCTAGCGCGATCCCAGGAGACAGAACAGAAGAGATAGCTGGTAGCAACCGCTGCACCAGCTATACTCCAAGAACAGAGATCAGAACCATTTCCTGTCGACCACCATAGTGACAGGACAATGGCAACAGGCAAGACAAGACAGAACAGGCAATACAGATAATACAATCCTAACTGCACTAGGGAAATCTGCCTAGCGCAGATTCAGGAATTACTGATGTTCAAACAGAGAGCAAGGCTGACACCCCACCAGGAGTGTTACATAGGACGAAATCCTTATGAACAGCGAAGCATTGTGGGAAAGACATAGTACTTATGGTACACGCCTCCAATGAATGTGGCCAGGCAATTTGCATGACAACGTATGCAAATTCCTCTGCAAGCACAAGCTGCAAAACTGACAGAAGCTCTTCTTTCCAGAGTCCTGCAGCATGCAAATCAAAACAATGGTCAAAAAGCTGCCTGCCTGCACAGGCAGCTGAGCAAATCATCACATTGGCAGAGAGGACATGATTATACTGTAGAGCGGGTACAAGTGGTTAATATTGAAGGCATTAAATATATGAATGGGGCACATGGAATTATCAAGTAAACAAAAAGTGTTAATCAATCCAGAATAAGATTTATATTTAGGAAATTGTCAGAGTAGTAACCTTTGGTTTGGTGACAGCTTTGAACATTCTTGACTTTCTCTTAATAATCTTCATGTAGTAGTGATCTGGAATAGTCTAAAGGCTCATACACACATCAGACCATAGTCTTTGGAAAATGAAAGATCACAGACCAATGTTACCCCCTTCCATGTAGTATGAGAGCCATACCTACACAGTCTATTCTATGGAGCTGAACTTCCCATCTTTGCAAGATGCTGCACACAAAGATGCTGTAGACATTAAAAAGATCAGTATCTGCAAAAGATCTGTTCCTGCAAAAGATCCGTTCCTGCAAAATGCATTCATAGTCTATAATATCTGCAGATCATCATACACACCTTGTTTAACAGACATTCGTCTGCAGATCAGATCCACCAGGATGGATTTTCAGATCTGCAGATTGTCTGATCTGCAGATGAATGTCAGTTAAACAAGGTGTGTATGATGATCTGCAGATCTCATAGATTATGAATGCAATTTGCAGGAACGGATCTTTAGCAGGAACAGATCTTTTGCAGATACTGATCTTTTGTGTCTGTACAGCATGTTTGTGTGCAGAATCTTGCAAAGATTTCTGTCTGATGGGGAGTTCAGCTCCATAGAAAAGACTGTGAAGGTATGGCTCTCATACTACATGGAAGGGGGTAAAATTGGTCTGTGATTTTTCTTTTTCAAAAGACTATGGTCTGATGTGTGTATGTGGCCAAAGAGTCTTAAAGAAGTTTCCAGAGCCATTGAGAACTTGTTGGATGCTTTACTTTTACTCGTCAGTCCAGCTCATCTAAAAACTCATCTGATCTCAACGAGATAAAAACAGGGAACACCAAGAGCCCCAATAGTGTAATTCGTACTGGACAAGGTGGCAATAAGTTTGTATTGCTAGATACTCACAAGTCAGGGTCACCAGCAGGCAACCACTGTAAAGGCAGGTGGGGAGATTGTCCTGACCCCACTCAGGATTAAGAAGTCGCTCTCTGTAGACAGGAAGAAAGGGTAGCAACCCTCCACCAAGGGTGGACTCAAAATTGTATACAATGAACAGAGGAGCCAAAAGTATAAGATTAGATTAAATGAGCTTAAAAACCAACTTAAATGGCAAAATTGAAGGAGGAAGTGGTGGTCTTACCTCCCTCAAGCAGACACGAAAACGACTGTTATTCAGACAGTCAAACACATTTATTAGGAACTCCAAAAAGAAACGCAACGCGTTTTGCAGGTTCAACCCCGCTTCATCAGGCAATATAGGGAGGAGTATCAAACTGAAAATGCCAGAGACCAAAGTATGAATACACTCGTACAATCATAAATGTGTTATTATATAATATTCAAAAATAGTGATTTCAATATAATAAACTGAGTTCAAATGCAAAACTATGGATTAAATATATAAGGTAAGCCCATGATTTAATTAATTTCAGAATAAATGTATCTTGGAAAAACACATATACATAGCCCAACATGGTAATGCATATGGTTCCCTCAATTAACTCAATAAATTGAGTTCAAATGCAAAACTATGGATTTTGTATATTCAGTATGTCAATAATAAAACAAATCTCAGAACAAATGTATCTCGGAACAACCCATAGCCAAACATGGCAATGCAGAGAAATTGCAGCAAATGAGTGATTGTTTTAACTGATCTAATGCAACATCCATGTGCAGCATATGGATTGAAGTAGTAGGTGTTTAATAGTAAATAATAGTGTATTCAATATCAGGTATTTGTCCTGGATAAGGAGTGACTAAACTAAAAGTAATAAAGGTTTTGCTGGTATCACTCTAAGGATGTGTAAAGCATAATTATACAAACTAGGAGTCAAGATTCCAAAAGATGTAGCAAAGTGACTTACCAATCTGCACAAGGATTCAAATTAAGCGCCTCTGTAATGAAAGAGCAAGCCATAGCAGCTTAAATAGGTGTTGGGTGAGTATGGGCCAATCAGGGGCTGCCATGTGGACAGTATGGACAGGCCAGTGATGTAACTAGTAATGTAATGCTGCTGGGCGGGGAAGGAAGAGGGGAGAAGAAAAAAAAAAAGGGAATTGTGTTTGAAAAATTCTTAACTGAGGAATGGTAACCTCAGTGGTAAGCATGACCAGATCTGGTAAAATAGTACTAAGGTCGGGGCTTCATTGCCTAATGTCGATAGACACAACAACAACAACATTTGCATAGATCATCCAATAAATATCCAATAAAATTATATATAAGATAAAAAATATAAAAAGATATAAAATTAATTGATACATATATAAAAATGAATAGTTACCTAAATTAGAAAAGAATACCTAAAAAGAAGAAAAATGGGAGGGGGGGGGGGGAAGGAAGGGGATTTTAGGGGGGAAGGGGGGCGGGACAAGAAGGAGGAGGAGAGGAGGGGGGAGGGTTTGGGAAATAAGGGAGTTGTTGACTGTCAACAGCTGTTTGGACTGACAATTTAGTATAAAGCCAATTATATGAACAAATTATATACAGTGCATATCATATAACATCATATAAAAATTATAAAAATGTAAATATAAAATATAGAAAGAATTAAGAGAGAGGACTAGTTAAAAAGTCTTAAAGGGAATGTGGATAGTAATAATTCAATAGATTTTTTCTAAAACTTCGTTGAGACCCTCAGGAACTAGCGTCCTGAGGGTTTGGATCCAGTACATCTTCAATTTTTTCAGTTTGTCATAGGCCGCTGGTTCTGTTGCATTAATTTCATCTATTAGGGTGATGGTGAAGGTGCTGGGGTCCCCGTGGTGAATCTGGTGGAAGTGACGTGAAACACTGTGCAGGGGGAATTTGTTAAGAATATTTCTTTTGTGTTGGCCTATTCTGCTACGTGCCTCCTGTGTGGTTCTGCCTACGTACTGGAGACGGCAGGCACAAGAGATCAGATAAATGATGAATTTGGATTGGCAAGATATACGTCTTTTTATACTATATTGGATACCAGTGGTATTGGACATGAAAGTGGAGGTGTTCAGTACAAATGTACATGCTGCGCAACGGGTCTGGCTGCAGGACCATGAGCCTGGCATCGGTGGATTGGAAACAGGTGTATGGTTAGTTTTATTGAAATGTAGTTTGCTGGGAGCTAAAAGGTTACGAAGGTTTGGGGCTCGTCTATATGTGATGAGGGGACGGGTGGGTAATATTGGTTTAAGGTATGGATCCTGGAGGAGAATTTCCCAGCGTTTTTGTAATATAGAGTTTATGCCTTGATGTTCTTTGCAATATCTGGTTATGAATCTAGGTGGGGGTTGTTGGGGACATCGGTGCTGGGTATGTTCTGGGTGGTGGGGGGCGGTATTTTGGCTTTGTGTCTGGCATCGCGAATACGTTTTTTAGGATAATTTTCTATCTGAAAATTTCTTAGTTAGGATGTCGGATCGTATATTGTAATCGTGTGAGTCGGTGCAATTCCTGAAGATACGTTGAAACTGATTGTAGGGAGTATTCTGGGTCCAGGGGCGATGGTGAAAGCTGTTAAAATGTATGAAATTATTGGCATCTACGGTTTTAAAAAAAGTTTTTGTTTTGATTTTGTCATGTTCTATAAAGATGCTTAAGTCAAGAAAATCGATGGAGGTGGGGTGATGTTGGGAAGTGAAATGGAGGCCGGCTTTATTGCTGTTGAGGAATGTTATGAAGGAGGGGATAAGTGTGGTGTCGCCCTTCCAAATGAAAAACAGGTCATCAATATATCGTTTATAGAGTATAATGTTATCTTTAAAAGGATGGTCATTCTGGAATAGTTGTAATTCTATGTAACCCATTGTAAGATTTGCATACGAGGGGGCAAATGAACTGCCCATCGCAGTGCCGCTGATCTGGTGGTAATATTTATCATTAAATGAGAAAATATTATTGTTCAAGATAAATTCTGTACATTGTAAGAGGAACTGTTGTTGGTCGTATGGCATAGAGGGAACTGTAGAAAGGTAGAATTGTATGGCTGTTAGGCCAAACTGGTGGGGAATGTTAGTATATAGTGATGTAATATCGCAGGTGAGCCAGTGATAATCCAGGGACCAAGAGGTGTGGGTTAGCAGCTGTATGAGGTGATATGAATCTTTGAGATATGAGGGTAGATTGGTGACTATAGGCTGTAGGTGTCGGTCAATGAAGCGGGAAAGGTTGCTGGTCATGGAGTCGATGCTGGAGATAATGGGTCGGGTGGTTTCTGGAGATTTTTATGAATCTTGGGGAGATAATAGAAGAACGGGGTTTTGGGGTGGTGATTAAGAATAAAATTGCGTTCATTTTTTGTAATGATGTCTTGTAGTAAGGCCTGGTTGATGAAATCTTTCAAAATTGTGTTTATTGTCTCGGTTGGGTCAGAAGAAAGGGAATTATAGTGTTTAGGATCATTAAGAAGTCTATCTGATTCTTCCAAGTAATCTGAACGGTTGAGGAGGACAATGCCTCCCCCTTTGTCTGCCGGTTTGATAACCAATTGATGGTCTTTGAGGAGTGATTTGAGGGCGGAGTTCTCTTTGGGAGTAAGGTTGGGTTTAAAGGTGGGGGTGTATTGTTGTAGGGATTGCAGATCATCTAGGACTAGGGAATAGAAAGTGGAAATAAAGTTGTCCTTGGAAGCTGTGGAGTAAAACCGGGATTTACCCCTCAAATGAGTGTTGATGTATTTCTCTACTTGGATTTCGTTCTCATCTATTGTGATTATGGGTAAAAGGTCGTTGTTGGTGATAATCATGGAGGCGGATAGAGGGAGGGTGGAATTCTTTTTGATGGCGAAATGCCTTTTCAGGGTCAACTTTCTAATGTATGTATTAAGGTCTGTAAATAGTTCAAACATATTTGTAGAGTTCAGGGGGCAAAACGAAAGGCCTTTATTTAGTAGGGTTATTTCATGTTGAGTTAGTGTATGATTCGACAGATTAAAGATGCATTTGGTGGGTTGATCAGGAGGTATTAGTGGTGGGTTCTTATTCTTTTTGTTTGTTCCTCTTCCCCTGGTGCCCCTCTTTCTGTGACCAGGACGAGTGGAGCTGGTTGGGTTTAACCGGGGTGGTGGGTCCCGGTTTTACCCCACAGCTTCCAAGGGCAACTTTATTTCCACTTTCTATTCCCTAGTCCTAGATGATCTGCAATCCCTACAACAATACACCCCCACCATTAAACCCAACCTTACTCCCAAAGAGAACTCGCCCTCAAATCACTCCTCAAAGACCATCAATTGGTTATCAAACCGGCAGACAAAGGGGGAGGCATTGTCCTCCTCAACCGTTCAGATTACTTGGAAGAATCAGATAGACTTCTTAATGATCCTAAATACTATAATTCCCTTTCTTCTGACCCCACCGAGACAATAAACAAAATTTTGAAAGATTTCATCAACCAGGCCTTACTAGTAACAAGACATCATTACAAAAAATGAACGCAATTTTATTCTTAATCACCACCCCAAAACCCAGTTCTTCTAAAAAATCTCCAGAAACCATCCGGTAGACCCATTATCTCCGGCATCGACTCCATGACCAGCAACCTTTCCCGCTTCATTGACCGACACCTACAGCCTATAGTCACCAATCTACCCTCATATCTCAAAGATTCATATCACCTCATACAGCTGCTAACCCACACCTCTTGGTTCCTGGATTATCACTGGCTCACCTGCGATATTACATCACTATATACTAACATTCCAGACCAGTTTAGCCTAACAGCCATACAATTCTACCTTTCTACAGTTCCCTCTATGCCATACGACCAACAACAGTTCCTGTTACAATGTACAGAATTTATCTTGAACAGTAATATTTTCTCATTTAATGATAAATATTACCACCAGATCAGCGGCACAGCGATGGGCAGTTCATTTGCCCCATCATATGCAAATCTTACAATGGGTTACATAGAATTACAACTATTCCAGAATGACCATCCTTTTAAAGATAACATTATACTCTATAAACTATATATTGATGACCTGTTTTTCATTTGGAAGGGCGACGCCACACTTATCCCCTCCTTCATAACATTCCTCAACAGCAATAAAGCCGGCCTCCATTTCACTTCCCAACATCACCCCACCTCCATCGATTTTCTTGACTTAAAGGACTTACAAGGCGAGCATTGAAAAAAAAGTTAAGTACCTCATGTCCTTTGTAGTCCTTAAGGCAGACTATCGGCGCCTTCCTTTCAACTGACTAGAGCTCGGATCAGCGAATCCACTCTGCATTGCCAGCCCCGACCCTGCCCCGGGTCACCTTATCAGACGGGCGACTAGAATCGCCGCTTTAAAAGTTCCAGCGTCTGCACACTTCTCTTAGCCCAGTGCGGCTGCGCAGGTATTCTGTGATGTGTGCGGCCGTCCTCGCTCCTATCACTCTGTTGTACGTCATGTGGGCGTGACCACAAGACCGCCCACATGACATGAATGATGTAAAAGTCAGCCGCGCCCCCTCAGCAGAGACGAGCAGCGCTGAGGGACGCAAGACGTGACTTGTCATATACTTGCGCTGACACTTTTTTTGAAGAGTACTTAATCTACTTACTAGCGTCTGATAAGGCGACCCGGGGCAGGGTCGGGGCTGGCAATGCAGAGTCGATTCGCTGATCCGAGCTCCAGTCAGTTGAAAGGAAGGCGCCGATAGTCTGCCCTAAGGACTACAAAGGACATGAGGTACTTAACTTTTTTTTCAATGCTCGCCTCGTAAGTCCTTTAAGCATCTTTATAGAACATGACAAAATCAAAACAAAAACTTTTTTTTAAAACCGTAGATGCCAATAATTTCATACATTTTAACAGCTTTCACCATCGCCCCTGGACCCAGAATACTCCCTACAATCAGTTTCAACGTATCTTCAGGAATTGCACCGACTCACACGATTACAATATACAATCCGACATCCTAACTAAGAAATTTTCAGATAGAAAATATCCTAAAAAACTTATTCGCGATGCCAGACACAAAGCCAAAATACCGCCCCCCACCACCCAGAACATACCCAGCACCGATGTCCCCAACAACCCCCCACCTAGATTCATAACCAGATATTGCAAAGAACATCAAGGCATAAAATCTATATTACAAAAACGCTGGGAAATTCTCCTCCAGGATCCATACCTTAAACCAATATTACCCACCCGTCCCCTCATCACATATAGACGAGCCCCAAACCTTCGTAACCTTTTAGCTCCCAGCAAACTACGTTGCAATAAAACTAACCATACACCTGTTTCCAATCCACCGATGCCAGGCTCATGGTCCTGCAGGCAGACCCGTTGCGCATCATGTACATTTGTACTGAACACCTCCACTTTCATGTCCAATACCACTGGTATCCAATATAGTATAAAAAGACGTACATCTTGCCAATCCAAATTCATCATTTATCTGATCTCTTGTGCCTGCCGTCTCCAGTACGTAGGCAGAACCACACAGGAGGCACGTAGCAGAATAGGCCAACACAAAAGAAATATTCTTAACAAATTCCCCCTGCACAGTGTTTCACGTCACTTCCACCAGATTCACCACGGGGACCCCAGCACCTTCACCCTAATAGATGAAATTAATGCAACAGAACCAGCGGCCTATGACAAACTGAAAAAATTGGAGATGTACTGGATCCAAACCCTCAGGACGCTAGTTCCTGAGGGTCTCAACGAAGTTTTAGAAAAAATCTATTGAATTATTACTATCCACATTCCGTTAAGACTTTTTAACTAGTCCTCTCTCTTAATTCTTTCTATATTTTATATTTACATTTTTATAATTTTTATATGATGTTATATGATATGCACTGTATATAATTTGTTCATATAATTGGCTTTATACTAAATTGTCAGTCCAAACAGCTGTTGACAGTCAACAACTCCCTTATTTCCCAAACCCTCCCCCCTCCTCTCCTCCTCCTTCTTGTCCCGCCCCCCTTCCCCCCTAAAATCCCCTTCCTTCCCCCCCCCCCCCTCCCATTTTTCTTCTTTTTAGGTATTCTTTTCTAATTTAGGTAACTATTCATTTTTATATATGTATCAATTAATTTTATATCTTTTTATATTTTTTATCTTATATATAATTTTATTGGATATTTATTGGATGATCTATGCAAATGTTGTTGTTGTTGTTGTGTCTATATCTACATTAGGCAATGAAGCCCTGACCTTAGTACTATATTACCAGATCTGGTCATGCTTACCACTGAGGTTACCATTCCTCAGTTAAGAATTTTTCAAACACAATTCCCTTTTTTTTTCTTTTTTTTTCTCCCCTCTTCCTTCCCCATCCAGCAGCATTACATCACTGGTTACATCACTGGCCTGTCCACACTGTCCACATGGCAGCCCCTGATTGGCCCATACTCACCCAACACCTATTTAAGCTGCTATGGCTTGCTCTTTCATTACAGAGGCGCTTAATTTGAATCCTTGTGCAGATTGGTAAGTCACTTTGCTACATCTTTTGGAATCTTGACTCCTAGTTTGTATAATTATGCTTTACACATCCTTAGAGTGATACCAGCAAAACCTTTATTACTTTTAGTTTAGTCACTCCTTATCCAGGACAAATACCTGATATTGAATACACTATTATTTACTATTAAACACCTACTACTTCAATCCATATGCTGCACATGGATGTTGCATTAGATCAGTTAAAACAATCACTCATTTGCTGCAATTTCTCTGCATTGCCATGTTTGGCTATGGGTTGTTCCGAGATACATTTGTTCTGAGATTTGTTTTATTATTGACATACTGAATATACAAAATCCATAGTTTTGCATTTGAACTCAATTTATTGAGTTAATTGAGGGAACCATATGCATTACCATGTTGGGCTATGTATATGTGTTTTTCAAGATACATTTATTCTGAAATTAATTGAATCATGGGCTTACCTTATATATTTAATCCATAGTTTTGCATTCGAGCTCAGTTTATTATATTGAAATAACTATTTTTGAATATTATATAATAACACATTTATGATTGTATGAGTGTATTCATACTTTGGTCTCTGGCATTTTCAGTTTGATACTCCTCCCTATATTGCCTGATGAAGCGGGGTTGAACCTGCGAAACGCGTTGCATTTCTTTTTGTAGTTCCTAATAAATGTGTTTGACTGTCTGAATCGCAGTCGTTGTCGTGTCTGCTTGAGGGAGGTAAGACCACCACTTCCTCCTTCAATTTTGCCATTTAAGTTGGTTTTTAAGCTCATTAAATCTAATCTTATACTTTTGGCGCCTCTGTTCATTGTATACAATCATCTGATCTCAAAAGGGTTTAGGTTTGGTAATTGTGGAGGCAGCATTCCGCTACTCTTCTTCTTGGTCAAATAATCTTACATAGCCTGGAGATGTGTTTGGGGTCAAAGCAAATGATGGTCCCACTAAGAGCAAACTAGATAGAATAGCATGTCACTGCTAGGGATGCTCATTCGGATTCCTCGGAAATGCAATTTCCGAAATTCCGATCGGAAATTGCATTTCCGCATCGGAATGCGGAAATCGGTAACACAAGTGCCGTAGGCGGATTTCCGCCGGAAATCGCGGAATTTCCGCCGTAAAATCGCGGAAATTCCGCCCGACTTTAACACCAATTTTCTCAAAAACTAGAAGGTCTTTTTGAAAACTTTTTTTGCATCTTGTTCACAAGATTCAGTTTAATAAACCCTGAACATTTGGATTTTTACTGTAATGTAAAATGCAGAAAATCTGCATCTGCCTGTTTTCTGCATTTAACATTACAGTAAAAATCCGCCGACTTTAGCGGTTAATAACAAACCCCCCGTAAGTCCTAGAAACACCAAATTTTCAGGGTTTATCAAACAGAATCTTCTGAACAAGATGCAAAAAAAAGTTTTCAAAAAGACTTTATAGTTTTTGAGAAAATAGATGTTAAAGTCAGGCGGAATTTCCACGATTTCCGGCGGAAATTCCGCATTGGAATGCGGAAATTGGTAGCGGAAAGCGGAATCGGTAATTGGTACATGACGGAATGCGGATTTACCACGGAATTGGAAATTGGCATTCCGACCATCCCTAGTCACTGCAGAACGCTATGGTAGCTATTCTGGTAAAGTGTGTCTTTAATTTTGAATAAATCACAAATATTGTCAACAGCATAATCACACCTCCTCCTCATGTTTCAGTGCTTACATTTGCATCTCACAAAAGACAATGAGGCCATAAGCAATTCACTTGTTCTCCTAAGATTGCTCCTCGGAGATGATTTTTTATCTTCTGTTTAAGATAACTTTTTAGCACTCTGCAATTGAAAAAGTAGTAAAAAGTAGGTGGAAAATTATTGTTAAAATTATCCTTAGTATTTTCTTCTTTTTTGGTGGCTTAAAATGCATTTTATTGATAAGGTGTGAAAATATCACTTTAAAGAAAACTTAGGAGGAAAAGTGACATGCATATGGCCCATGGTGCGTGGATCAAAAATATTGGATTTTGTTCTTTTCTGGCCCAAGTAATTTTCTTCTTATCCTTCCTCAGATGTTATTTGTTTGCAGATAATTGACCATTAAGATCCGATTCACGCAGTTTCCTTTAAACAGTTAAAGTGGACCCAAATTAAAAATACAAGATTTCAGAAATAAAATGTATTTTTTAAATTATAATAATAAATGGCATCCTATTTTAAGCTGCATGATGGCAAGTATAAAATATTTTACATTTATTGGAGAAACCCCTCCCTTCCTTTCAAATTGCTGGGACAGAATCCGGCAAAATGCTGGAGTAGGTGGTGTCCGGCAATGGAGGAATTGCTAATGGCTGCCCCCCAGTATAACCCTAGTTATTAAAAGAGAAGGGTGAAAAGCATGCACATTCATATCTACCCCCCTGAAAACTTCACTTGTGAATCAGGGGCATAGATATGTGTCTATGCTTACCTCGCCGCTGCTGATCACATGCGCATCTGCTCAATTCCCTTGCCATCCCAATTGGTAAATGGGAACATGTGTTCCCAAAGCCGATCAAAGTGCCTGTAATGAATGATCATTGGCATCAGTGAGATGCCTGTGGTCATTCAGAAAATGAAAGTAAAAAACGCATACACAACACTTCCTGTGTACTGTTCACAATACACAGGAATAAAGCGTTTGGACATCTAGTGGACAAAAAGTAAAAACACTAAAATATATTAAAAAAATAAATCTCACATTAGTTATTAACCCTTTCTACCTCTCTCCCCAATAGTTACCAAAATAAAACACTTGAAAAAAAAGTGACGGCATAAAAAAATATACCTTAGGGACTTTTACTTAACCACTTCCCTACCATGGGGATTTTCCCCTTAAAAAACCAGAGCCATTTCATACATTTCACACTCCTCCCATTCATTAGTCAATAACATTATCACTACTTATCACACATAAATGATCTATACCTTTTTTTGCCACCAATTAGTACTTCTTTGAGTATTACCTTTTGCTAAGAATTATATTATCTTGTATGCATTTTCAAGGGAATAGGTGGCAAAAAATGAAAAAAAAAAGTCATTATTTTTCAGTTTTCAGCCATTGTAGTTTGAAAAAAAAGTTGGTACTGTAAATTAACCCACACATTTTATTTGCCCATTTGTCTTGGTTATTACAACATTTAAATTATGATCCTAGTACACTGTATGGAGACGATAAATTATTTGGAAATAAAGGTGCATTTTTTCCATTTTGTGTCCGATTTGTATTGTAAAATTATGGGCCCCTTTATTATTCCCCCCTTCCCCCGTAGTTAGCCAGATGTGCCTCTGTACCCCCTCTCCAGCCAGATGTGACTTTGTAACCCCCCACCTCAGCCAGATGTGCCTCTATCTCTCACCCCCATAGTTGGCCAGATGTGCCTCTGTTCCCCTCTCCCAATGTACAGCCAGGTGTGTGCCCCTTTACTTCACCCCCACCCCTCTATGGATAGCCAGTGTGCAGCTCCCCCCCAAACACCCCAGCAGGTGTGTTCCACCATACTCCTACCCACCCCCAAATTGCCACCCCTGCAGAGATGGGCACAAGGAAGCATTATAAAGTAAGATCTCTGACCTAATCTTGTTCCTGTGGAGATTCGGGCTTCCCTCCATTCAGTACCAATGTCAGCCTCTGTGCAGAATGCATCGGGTCACGGCTTGGTGACATCATCAAGCCGGGACTCGCTCCATTCTGCACATAGAGGCTGACAGTGGTACTGAAAGGAGGGGAGCCCGAATGGCCAAAGGATCAAGGTTAGGTGAGAGGCCTTCTTTGTAATCTTCCATGCTACCCGATCACAGTTTGGGGGTGGGGGATTACAGGAGATCGGGTAAGGGGGGGGGATTGGACGCCCGAGAAGGAATCACTTTTTAGTTGTAACGATCGGTGTCAGCAACACAGATATTTCTGATTATTGGTGATCTGCAGTATCAACAATAATACATATGCTATACCTGATTATATGGTGATCTGCAGAATCACCAATAATACTAGTATAGCCTGACACGTAACAACCAGTGGAGGATCGTGTTTAGGTGTAACAGTAATTCAGATGAGGGAGCCTACCCGAGGAGCGGGTGACTCAGCCTGCAGCTGCTGCTCACCTAATGACTGGGTGAGTCAGACAGTACTGCAGGCAAGAGTGTGGATAATACAATAATGCTGGATGACTGATCACTTGTAGAGCTAGTGATTCAGAGTGTACTGCAGCCCGGTAGTGTTTGGTGCACAGTATAAGGAGAGAACCACGGTAGAGCTGAACACAGGCTCTCTAGAAGAACAGATAGAGCGGACTGTTTAGCAGCCTAGGAGTAGTTGATACAATTGGTGCTGTAGCCTGGTGATTCAGGCGTAACTGCAGCCTAAGCTTGAGTGACACAGGCAGTACTGCAGCCTAGCAAGTGACTCAGATAGTGCTGCAGCCTAATGGCGAGTGACACAGATAGTACTGCAGCCTAATGGCTAGTGACACAGATAGTACTGCAGCCTAGGATACCTGAAGAGCAGGCACCCTGACTAGAAAGCCATATCCTACGCCTAGGAGATTGGTGCAGGAAACTGATTTCCCTCACTGGTGGCAGGGCCCACCAGTGCGGGTAGAGTGATCAGACAGGCAGAGTTTGGCAACGAGCCGACAGACAAAGTACAGAATCTGAACACTGATTCAACGTCAGGGACAGGCTGGGTCGGCAACGTGAATCAGATAGACTGAGGTACAGAATCGACAAACGGAAGAATAGTCAGAGGAAGCAATAGGTCATAACAAATAAACAATGCACTGGTACTTTAAAGCTATCAACAGAATGTAGCTAAGTGTGAATTCCCAGCTCCGACTGGTTCTAACACACTTTGGAAACTGACTGGGGTCTGAGAGCTAACACGATATAGCATACGCAACAGCAGACGCGGAGCTACTGACAGGCCTGCTCTATATATACTCAGCAAGCTCCACAGCGCTGCCCCCATCCCTCAGCCAATCCGGATGCCCGCTGGAGTCAGCTGACCGCAGGATCAGTTGACCCCCCTCCTAGCTGCATAAAGGTCCTGTCGCTCTGCTCGCGCGCGAGTAGCCCTTAACCTGTGAGCAATGGAAGGACCATGCCTAACTTGACCGTTTAACTGCGCGGCAGAGGCCGCCGGCTGACCCGCAGAGATAGCCGCCATGCCGGTAATCTCTGCGGCGGCATCTCCGCTATTCTTTACATAAGTGTAGTTAGAGGGAGGGGTGCTGATGAGCCCAAGTGTGTGCCACCGCATGTGCTGTGCTAATTTAAAGGGGGCATCGTATATTCACGTTGCGTGGCTTTCAGGAGTCACTTGTAACAACGTAAATATATTGTAGTTAGAAAAGGAAGTGGTTAATATGGATGTCACGAGGGTATATTACTGTTATATTTTCAAATAAGGGCTTATGATTATTGATTCAGTATAAAGAGACACAAAACGGAAAAAATACACCTTTATTTCTAAATAAATGATTGTCCCCATACATTGTACTAGGGACATCATTTAAATGTTGTCTTAACCAGGACAAATGGGCAAATAAAATGTGTGAGTTTTATACAGTAGCACTTTTTATTTTTAAACTATAATGGCTGAAAACTGATAAAGAATTACTTTTTTATTTTTTTCTTATTCTCTTTAAAATGCATAGAAAGTTAAATAATTATTTGCAAAAATTGCCACCCAAAGAAAGCCTAGTTTGTCCAGCAAAAAACAATATATAGATCTTTAAGGTGTGATAAGGTGCGATAAAGCTATTGGCAAATGATTGAGAGGCACATGATATGAGAAAATTGCTGTGGGTTTTAAAGGGAAATAACCTGTGGTAGTGAAGTGGTTTATTTTCGTATGCATGCCCACACATTTTTGCACATATACTCATATTCGAACATATCAAACAAACAAACAACAAACACAGAACACTTATATCGCGCTTTTCTCCTGGCGGACTCAAAGCGCCAGAGCTGCAGCCACTAGGACGCGCTCTATAGGCAGTAGCAGTGTCAGGGAGACTTGCCTAAGGTCTCCTACTGAATAGGTGCTGGCTTACTGAACAGGCAGAGCCGAGATTCGAACCCTGGTCTCCCATGTCAGAGGCAGATCCCTTAACCATTACTCCATTCAGCCACAGCATATGTTCAAAATACTTGTGAATTTTGCAACCTTAATTTTGGACATTAAACAAACATTACATGCAAAATCATAATCACCACCAGGATCATAATTACAAAAATTAAACAAAATTTCATGAAACTGAAATTATCCATAGCAATCAACAATATTGTTTGCATTTTTTTGAACCTGCTGCATAATATCGCACATTGTGTGTGTTTTCCCATTAGGATCAATCAGTTACTGTGGTAAAATATGCCTGTTTTAGTGTAGACTAATGCAGATAATGTCTGAAAAATTGCATACTGCACAGTCAAGTGTGAACCAAACCTAAGGAGGAAAGAAATTCCACAAATTATCTCTTGACACCAGTTCATCAGAAGCCATTCCAGGTAACCTGCAACTTAACCGTCCAGCTCAGCAGTACAGCGGTATCTAGGCCTCAATCCATGGCATTCCTGACCATTCTACACCAGAATCTTTCATTGGCTTTGGGATTCTGGTCATCTGTTTGATCTTAGCAGGATGCTTTTCATAATTGTCGCAGCTGCAACATTTGGTTCTACAGATGAGCTGCCAGCACTGTCATCTGAACATCCAGCGGGTTGGACTTCAGGTCAGCTTGTCTCCGTCAAGGACCATCCTGATGAGGCTCGCTGAACCTTTCCCATGCTGCTACTTCTCAGTGCGTGTAGAACTTTCTGCAATATACCTCGCTTGCTCACCTCTGTTGGCCCTATTTTTACGTTGCATACTGGCTGCACTGCTAAAGGAAGAATATGCTCATAGACACAGCACCACACAACTATATATATATAATAGAAAAATGTCACAATTTTATTGATTAATTGTATACTTCCAAAAAGATAATAAAAACACTAAAAACAAGCCACCACAGTCAATTGGCATATAACAATATCAAGTAATGCTCATAACAATAATTGGCCATCATATTGATTCTAAAATAGTATAAGGTAGAAAAAAATGGTGTGGCTATGCTCAAACTGAGCATGCCCCCATTTGAACCCGGGTTCAGTACCTCTCAAGGAACAATATATAATAAAGTGCATATATTAGTGCAAATGGTGCATACAAAACAATCAGTGACCATATACAATGTAGAATATATATATCTCAATAGTGCAAAAATAATGACCAGAAACCTGGAGGAAAAGATGGCAGGAGGAACGTTTGGGAGAGACAGAAAGTGGGCAAGATACAGTGGAGTGAGGCAGAGGGATACTTATCCGGTATGGATGGCCAAGACAGGAGCTCGTGGTGGCTGAAAAGAGGCCCTCGGTGGACTACTCCACCGGTTCCGCGGCCGTCACGCCGCTTTTTCAAGAGTGCGAGGGGTTCTCTTGAAAAAGCGGCGTGACGGCCGCGGAACCGGTGGAGTAGTCCACCGAGGGCCTCTTTTCAGCCACCACGAGCTCCTGTCTTGGCCATCCATACCGGATAAGTATCCCTCTGCCTCACTCCACTGTATCTTGCCCACTTTCTGTCTCTCCCAAACGTTCCTCCTGCCATCTTTTCCTCCAGGTTTCTGGTCATTATTTTTGCACTATTGAGATATATATATTCTACATTGTATATGGTCACTGATTGTTTTGTATGCACCATTTGCACTAATATATGCACTTTATTATATATTGTTCCTTGAGAGGTACTGAACCCGGGTTCAAATGGGGGCATGCTCAGTTTGAGCATAGCCACACCATTTTTTTCTACCTTATACTATTTTAGAATCAATATGATGGCCAATTATTGTTATGAGCATTACTTGATATTGTTATATGCCAATTGACTGTGGTGGCTTGTTTTTAGTGTTTTTATTATCTTTTTGGAAGTATACAATTAATCATTAAAATTGTGACATTTTTCTATTATATATATATAGTTGTGTGGTGCTGTGTCTATGAGCATATTCTTCCTTTAGCTCATGGTTTTTTGGTGCTCTAGCACACACAAAAGGGTTTTTGAGTGCAGTGCTCTCTCTTGCTATTTGCATACTGGCTGCACTGGCTGTGCTTCTAAACAGCATTAAAAAATCGGGGTGTTTAGATCTTTAGGATTTTATCATAAAGTTTATTTATTGGAGTAGCGACCACCTCATACTCTCAAGACCGAGTGGGAACGGTATTTCCCCACATGCTGTTACCAGTGGTTGCTTGATATAGCAACTCGAATTGTAAGCATCCAGCCCTTGAAACACTACTCATTTTCTACCTGAACTGACAATATTGCATTAGATCCACCTACCAGTGTCCCTGTTTTTTTCCCCTTATCTTCCTCTCTAATGTAAAAAAAAATAGTCAAAACTATTGAATGAGATACGTCCCAATCATTGACTATTACTATATATCTAGGCACTGTCTGATGCTTACATATATAAATACATAGAAAATGTACTTACTGCATGCACTTAGTTGCCAGTTGGTTAACATAATTCCTTTTGCAGCACATATTTTAACATAAGAGAAAACAGCAGCGCACATGCTTGCTTCACTCTTCATACTCCTACAAGTATCTGCGATACAGTTCTGAAAGTAAACAAAGGATATTATTTTTGCAATATTTAATTGCTAAACATATAGAAAAGATTAAAACAAGATGAATGCCAGAATTTCCTTGTAATAAGTAGGGATGATCAATGAGATGCAAATTCTTCTGAAATTATGCAAATTTTGTATGCAAATGTATGCAGTTTGAAAATGGATCAATCAATTTAGACCCAGGTTTAAATCGATTGGTCCGTTTTCAAGCTGCATATATTTGCATACAATTTGCATAAATTGTGCATCATCTCGGAAGAATTTGCATATTTGATCATTCCTAGTAAGTGGGGCCCTGATCCTGAGGAATACAAGTTTTCTAGTTCACTTTCCAACATAGCTGTGATGAAAGACGTCATCTGCCCATACGATCATTATTATTCTGAATTGGAGCTTGATTTGCCAAGACGACTTAAAGATCCAAAATTGCCAGTGCAAGGATGGTGGATTGTGAAAAGTATTGTTAGCCATTTACAGTAGGATGCAAAAGTTTGGGCAACCTTGTTAATCGTCATGATTTTCCTGTATAAATCGTTGGTTGTTGCGATAAAAAATGTCAATTAAATATATCATATAGGCTCTTATCATATGGAAGAAATTAGCCCATCAAACACTAGGCTTCTCACCCTACCATCCCGTATCCTTTAACCTTCCTGGCGGTAAGCCCGAGCTGAGCTTGGGCTATGCCACGCAGGAAGATATCTCAGCCCCTGGTGGGGCGATTTGCGCCATTTAAAGTACTGTGCGCGCAGCTAGCACTTTGCTAGCCGTATGCACAGCTTGATCGCCGCTGCTCTGCGGCGATCGCCCGCACGCAGCGGCAGAAGAGCCCCCCCCCTGCCAGAGCCCTGCATTGCCCGAACCAATGAGTTCCGGGCAGCGCTATGGGCTGGATCGGAGGCGTCTGACGTCAGCTGACGTCCATGACGTCATTCTGATCGTCGCCATGGCGACAGGAGAAGCCAAACAGGGGAGCGCATTATATACGTGTTCCCCTGTTTGCTATTGATGCCAGCGACGATCGCACTAGGGAGACACATGCGCCCTCTAGTTGTGTTTCATGTAGCTATGTAGCTTTACTTGAAATAAAAAAAAAGGATTTTTGACTATTTGGCAAAAAAAAAAATTAACTGCCAGGGAGGTTAAGCCCCTGCTCTCATCCACCTTAATTTCTACTACGCATGTAGGCTATTAAAGAGAATCTGTATTGTTAAAATCGCACAAAAGTAAACATACCAGTGCATTAGGGGACATCTCCTATTACCCTCTGTCACAATTTCGCTGCTCCCCGCCGCATTAAAAGTGGTTAAAAACAGTTTTAAAAAGTTTGTTTATAAACAAACAAAATGGCCACCAAAACAGGAAGTAGGTTGATGTACAGTATGTCCACACATAGAAAATACATCCATACACAAGCAGGCTGTATACAGCCTTCCTTTTTAATCTCAAGAAATCCTTTGTGTGTTTCTTTCCCCCTGTAGCTATCTTCCACTGAAGTGTCAGGCTGTTTCTTCCTGCAGAGTGCAGACAGCTCTGCCTGTATGTAATTCCTCAGTATGTAAAAGCCCAGCCAGCTCAGAGGAGGATTTATCCAGCTTGTAAAAGATAAGAGAGCAGAGAGAAGCTGGAAGAAATTAGCCCATCAAACACTAGGCTTCTCACCCTACCATCCCCTATCCTTTAACCTTCCTGGCGGTAAGCCCGAGCTGAGCTTGGGCTATGCCGCGCAGGAAGATATCTCAGCCCCTGGTGGGGCGATTTGCGCCATTTAAAGTACTGTGCGCGCAGCTAGCACTTTGTTAATCGTCATGATTTTCCTGTATAAATCATAGTTGCCCCAGTAAATAACACACAGGCAGTGTGCAGAGAGGGGCCTGGAGGGGGGAGATGCATCACAGAACCACAACACTGAAGAACTTAGCAGCCTTCCAGACACAGGCCGACAAGTCTGACAGGAGAGAGATAAGTTGATTTATTACAGAGATGGTGATAGTAGAACGTGCTGCAGTAAGGCAGTAAGCCAGAGCTAGTGTTGGGCGAACACCTGGATGTTCGGGTTCGGGAAAGTTCGCCGAACATGGCCGCAATGTTCGGCATGTTCGGGCCGAACCCCGAACTCCCCGCTTTTGGGGGCCCTATGGGGTCGCAGGCATAAGGGGGGAGCATGCCCTGATCGCGGGGGGGGGTCGGAAATTCCCCCCACCCCCTCCGTTAGCGCTCCCCCCTCTGCCCGCTTCCCCATACAAAAGTTTCAGGAAGTACCGGTCCGGTGGTAGTGGGTGGCTGGCAGTGGGCGGCACTGTGAAGTGAGTGACTGAGGGGGAGGAGTCCGGAGAGTGACGCGTTGAGGGAGGCCGGGCAGCGGGCGGTTCAGCAGTAGTACGGTACTACTGCTGAACCGCCCGCTGCCCGGCCTCCCTCAACGCGTCACTCTCTGGACTCCTCCTCCTCAGTCACTCACTTCACAGTGCCGCCCACTGCCAGCCACCCACTACCACCGGACCGGTACTTCCTGAAACTTTTGTATGGGAAGGCGGGCAGAGGGGGGAGCGCTAGCGGAGGGGGTGGGGGGAATTTCCGACCCCCCCCCCGCGATCGGGGCATGCTCCCTCCTTATGCCTTCGACCCCATAGGGGGGCAGTATTCGGCCGAACAGGGCCCTGTTCGCCGAATAGGGGCCCTGTTCGGCCCTGTTCGGCGGCCATTTAGTAGTTCGGGGCGAACCCGAACTTAAAAGGCCGAACACCATCAGGTGTTCGGCCGAACGCGAACATCACCCGAACAGGGTGATGTTCTGCAGAACCCGAACAGTGGCGAACACTGTTCGCCCAACACTAGCCAGAGCACATTAGAATAGATTTTGGAACTCGTAGGATGGAAGAGAACCGGATGAAATTTTTGTTACGAAGTCTCTTTAAGGCTTTCATCCTTATCATTACCTATAGGCCTACACTGAAAGATTCATTGATCTTTGGTGTGACCCTTCTCCTAACTCACCCTCATTGATTCTTAGGTTAACAGAATCAACATTTCTATTAATACAGGTTATAATCATCCGATTTCTCATTTCTCATATTCGCTACTCCACAAATTAAACAGGAATATCTTTATTCTTCACTCCTTGGTTTGTCATACATACATTCTACTTCAGCCCAGTTATTCCCTTAACCTATATGGATCTTTCGGTGTCTCAACTTGTGATTGCTGTTAATTTCTCCATAATAGATCTAGGGACAATTTCTATGATTAATCCTGTTTTCTATTGAAATGTCTTCTTTATACTGTTCATTGTTCAACTTCTGTATGTTAAAAAAAAAATAAATCTTTTCAATAAACAAAAGTATAACGAAAAAAAATATATCATATAGGAGACACACACAGTGATATTTAAGAAAGGAAATTAAGTTTATTGGATTTACAGAAAGTGTGCAATCATTGTTTAAACAAAATTAGGCAGGTGCATACATTTGGGCACCACAAGAAAGAAATTCAATCAATATTTAGTAGATCCTCCTTTTGCAGAAAGAGAAGGATCAAGATTACATTTAGTGTCTATTTTTCACTAGGATATTTCAATCCCATGCGTTTTCACGTATGCAAATTTTGATGTTTTTATGCAAATTTGAATGAAAATTTTCATATGCGTCTTACAATCATTACTTGGGAAATGGATGTGTTGTGCAGAAATCTGCAGTATGCAATCCATATTGTTTCTGCATTGCACCATATGCAAAAATTCACTTTTAATGGAAATTACTCCACTAACATGCATTGGTTTCATTTTTAATGCAAAAAATTGCATTTTTGAATGTGTACTCATTGGAAACAGGTCCTAGACAGGGGCCACACTTTTTTACTTTCGTGTGCGTTTTCAACACAGAAAAACTCATTTATACTGAACTCATGTTACTGGGCTGGTTCCTACTTGAATTGGTTTTTTCCCGTGCAAAAAAACCCTGACATCCTGCAGCATAATTCTGCACGTTGTGTGTGTTTTTTTTTAATCAATTACATTAGCTGCATTTTTCTGCATACAAATGCATATGGTGTGCAGAACACACGTGCAGAAAAAATGTGTTCAGAAGACTGAGGCCCCTGCCTAACTGCTGTGTAATCCTGGCACCTTTGCCAAGGTATGTGAGCCAATAGTAGACATTTCGTCAGCACGACGGTATTCAGTGTTCTTTGTCATTTACACGACCGAGCTGCCCATGTCCAAAGACTGATCCAGGCAAGACATTTGTTTTCATGTATATTTTTTTAACCTGCCTAGCGGTGCATTTCCGTCTGGAATTATGAGTCAAAAGCGGTACTTTTTTTTCAAGAATTTTAGGCCTCCAACTCTTAAGTCATAACTCACCAAAATATGCCAGAATAAAAGCCTGGTAGACATTCTGCTTATAAATAAAAGACTAGAACACACATTTGTTGAATTAATTACATTTATGAATAAACAAATTGTGAAACTGTAAAAATAAGGCAGGCAGAGAGTACTCAAAATCCAGGCAGAGGTCAGTGTAGGCGGCAGACAGAGTAGTCAAAATCCAGGCAGACATTGATGCAGGCGGCAGGCAGAGAGAAGTCAAAATCCAGGCAGACATCGGTGCAGGTGGCAGGCAGAGAGTAGTAAAAATCCAGGCAGACATCGGTGCAGGCGGCAGGCAGAAAGTAGTCAAAAAACCCAGGCAGACGTTAGTACGGGCAGAGAGTAGTCAAAATCCAGGCAGACGTCGGTGCAGGCGGCAGGCAGCGAATAGTCAAAATCCACGCAGAAGTCTGTGCAGGCGGCAGGCAGAGAGAAGTCAAAATCCAGGCAGACATCGGTGCAGGTGGCAGGTAGTGTTGGGCGAACATCTAGATGTTCGGGTTCGGGCCGAACAGGCCGAACATGGCCGCGATGTTCGGGTGTTCGACCCGAACTCCGAACATAATGGAAGTCAATGGGGACCCGAACTTTTGTGCTTTGTAAAGCCTCCTTACATGCTACATACCCCAAATTTACAGGGTATGTGCACCTTGGGAGTGGGTACAAGAGGCAAAAAATTTTTAGCAAAATGTCTGTTTTCTTTGCACAGGTAACATGCTTTTTGTCGGCATGCAGTCATAAATATAATACATATAAGAGGTTCCAGGAAAAGGGACCGGTAACGCTAACCCAGCAGCAGCACACGTGATGGAACAGGAGGAGGGTGGCGCAGGAGGAGAAGGCCACGCTTTGAGACACAACAACCCAGGCCTTGCATGAGGACAAGAAGCGTGCGGATAGCAATTTGCATTTTGTCGCCATGCAGTCATAAATGTAATACAGATGAGAGGTTCAATAAACAGGGACCGGAAAAGCTAACCCATCACAGATGTTCATTGTTCATGTTACTTGGTTGGGGTCCGGGAGTGTTGCGTAGTCGTTTCCAATCCAGGATTGATTCATTTTAATTTGAGTCAGACGGTCTGCATTTTCTGTGGAGAGGCGGATACGCCGCCGATCTGTGACGATGCCTCCGGCAGCACTGAAACAGCGTTCCGACATAACGCTGGCTGCCGGGCAAGCCAGCACCTCTATTGCGTACATTGCCAGTTTGTGCCAGGTGTCTAGCTTCGATACCCAATAGTTGAAGGGTGCAGATGGATTGTTCAACACAGCTAAGCCATCTGACATGTAGTCCTTGACCATCTTCTCCAGGCGATCGGTGTTGGAGGTGGATCTGCACGCTTGCTGTTCTGTGTGCTGCTGCATGGGTGTCAGAAAATTTTCCCACTCCAAGGACACTGCCGATACCATTCCCTTTTGGGCACTAGCTGCGGCTTGTGTTGTTTGCTGCCCTCCTGGTCGTCCTGGGTTTGCGGAAGTCAGTCTGTCGGCGTACAACTGGCTAGAGGAGGGGGAGGATGTCAATCTCCTCTCTAAAGTCTCCACAAGGGCCTGCTGGTATTCTTCCATTTTGACCTGTCTGGCTCTTTCTTCAAGCAGTTTTGGAACATTGTGTTTGTACCGTGGATCCAGAAGGGTATAAACCCAGTAATTGGTGTTGTCCAGAATGCGCACAATGCGTGGGTCGCGTTCAATGCAGTCCTAGGCCGAAGAGGTCATAGCCTAGGGTCACAAAACCTGTTTATTTGGGCAATTTCAATGGTGGCGAGTCTGACGTACATAAATCGCAGCAATGGCCGTTAGCAACGTCTGAATCTCACGAAATGTCTCATGCAGGTAGAAGACATATTGTTAGACTTGGGCTCCAAAGATGGGTTCCCTACATCTCTGCAAACCAGAGTTACAGGGCTCCAAATTTGGTAAAATCACCCATAGGCTTTCATTGGGCCTCCTATTCACAGTTCCAAAATCTCACATCTTTTCAAAGGGCAATTACTCGGCAGTGGCAAATTTTCTAGCATTGTAGGGACCCTTAGGGGGAACATGACTGGTGAGTTTCGGGCCCCTAGGCCAAAGAGGTCATAGCCTAGGGTCACAAAAACCTGTTTATTTGGGCTATTTCAATGGTAGTGATGGTGACGTACATAAATCGCAGCAATGGCCGTTAGCAAAGTCTGAATCTCACGAAATGTCTCATGCAGGTAGAAGACATATTGTTAGACTTGGATTCCAAAGATGGGGTCCCTACATCTCTGCAAACCAGAGTTACAGGGGTCCAAAATTGGTAAAATCCCCCATAGGATTTCATTGCCTCCCTATTTCACTTTCCAAAATCTCACATCTTTTCAAAGGGCAATGGCTCAGCAGTACCAAATTTTCTAGCATTGTAGGGACCCTTAGGGGGAACATGACTGGTGAGTTTCGGGCCCCTAGGCCGAAGAGGTCATAGCCTAGGGTCACAAAAACCTGTTTATTTGAAGTATTTCAATGGTAGTGATGGTGACGTACATAAATCGCAGCAATGGCCGTTAGCAACGTCTGAATCTCACGAAATGTCTCATGCAGGTAGAAGACATATTGTTAGACTTGGATTCCAAAGATGGGGTCCCTACATCTCTGCAAACCAGAGTTACAGGGGTCCAAAATTGGTAAAATCCCCCATAGGATTTCATTGCCTCCCTATTTCACTTTCCAAAATCTCACATCTTTTCAAAGGGCAATGGCTCAGCAGTACCAAATTTTCTAGCATTGTAGGGACCCTTAGGGGGATCATGACTGGTGAGTTTTGCCACTGCTGAGCCATTGCCCTTTGAAATGGTGTGAGATTTTGGAACGGTAAATAGGAGGCCCAATGAAAGCCTATGGGGGATTTTACCAATTTTGGACCCCTGTAACTCTGGTTTGCAGAGATGTAGGGACCCCATCTTTGGAATCCAAGTCTAACAATATGTCTTCTACCTGCATGAGACATTTCGTGAGATTCAGACGTTGCTAACGGCCATGGCTGAGATTTATGTACGTCACCATCACTACCATTGAAATAGCCCAAATAAACAGGTTTTTGTGACCCTAGGCTATGATCTCTTTGGCCTAGGGGCCCGAAACTCACCAGTCATGTTCCCCCTAAGGGTCCCTACAATGCTAGAAAATTTACCACTGCTGAGTAATTGCCCTTTGAAAAGATGTGAGATTTTGGAACTGTAAATAGGAGGCCCAATGAAAGTCTATGGGTGATTTTACCAAATTTGGACCCCTGTAACTCTGGTTTGCAGAGATGTAGGGAACCCATCTTTGGAGCCCAAGTCTAACAATATGTCTTCTACCTGCATGAGACATTTCGTGAGATTCAGACGTTGCTAACGGCCATTGCTGCGATTTATGTACGTCAGACTCGCCACCATTGAAATTGCCCAAATAAACAGGTTTTGTGACCCTAGGCTATGACCTCTTCGGCCTAGGACTGCATTGAACGCGACCCACGCATTGTGCGCATTCTGGACAACACCAATTACTGGGTTTATACCCTTCTGGATCCACGGTACAAACACAATGTTCCAAAACTGCTTGAAGAAAGAGCCAGACAGGTCAAAATGGAAGAATACCAGCAGGCCCTTGTGGAGACTTTAGAGAGGAGATTGACATCCTCCCCCTCCTCTAGCCAGTTGTACGCCGACAGACTGACTTCCGCAAACCCAGGACGACCAGGAGGGCAGCAAACAACACAAGCCGCAGCTAGTGCCCAAAAGGGAATGGTATCGGCAGTGTCCTTGGAGTGGGAAAATTTTCTGACACCCATGCAGCAGCACACAGAACAGCAAGCGTGCAGATCCACCTCCAACACCGATCGCCTGGAGAAGATGGTCAAGGACTACATGTCAGATGGCGTAGCGGTGTTGAACAATCCATCTGCACCCTTCAACTATTGGGTATCGAAGCTAGACACCTGGCACAAACTGGCAATGTACGCAATAGAGGTGCTGGCTTGCCCGGCAGCCAGCGTTATGTCGGAACGCTGTTTCAGTGCTGCCGGAGGCATCGTCACAGATCGGCGGCGTATCCGCCTCTCCACAGAAAATGCAGACCGTCTGACTCAAATTAAAATGAATCAATCCTGGGTTGGAAACGACTACGCAACACTCCCGGACCCCAACCAAGTAACATGAACAATGAACATCTGTGATGGGTTAGCTTTTCCGGTCCCTGTTTATTGAACCTCTCATCTGTATTACATTTATGACTGCATGGCGACAAAATGCAAATTGCTATCCGCACGCTTCTTGTCCTCATGCAAGGCCTGGGTTGTTGTGTCTCAAAGCGTGGCCTTCTCCTCCTGCGCCACCCTCCTCCTGTTCCATCACGTGTGCTGCTGCTGGGTTAGCGTTACCGGTCCCTTTTCCTGGAACCTCTTATATGTATTACATTTATGATGACTGCATGCCGACAAAAAGCATGTTACCTGTGCAAAGAAAACAGACATTTCCCGCATTTAAAAGACAGTTTTCCCTTTGAAACTTTAAAATCGATTTTCTCAAAAACTATAAGCTCTTTTTGCTAAAAAAAATTTTCCTCTTGTACCCACTCCCAAGGTGCACATACCCTGTAAATTTGGGGTATGTAGCATGTAAGGAGGCTTTACAAAGCACAAAAGTTCGGGTCCCCATTGAGTTCCATTATGTTCGGAGTTCGGCCATGTTCGGCCCGAACCCGAACATCTAGATGTTCGCCCAACACTACACGTGACCCGTTCGGCCAATCACAGCGCTAGCCGAACGTTCGGGTAACGTTCGGCCATGCGCTCTTAGTTCGGCCATATGGCCGAACAGTTTGGCCGAACACCATCAGGTGTTCGGCCGAACCCGAACATCACCCGAACAGGGTGATGTTCTGCAGAACCCGAACAGTGGCGAACACTGTTAGCCCAACACTAGTGGCAGGCAGAGAGTAGTAAAAATCCGGGCAGACATCGGTGCAGGCAGCAGGCAGAAAGTAGTCAAAAAACCCAGGCAGACGTTAGTACGGGCAGAGAGTAGTCAAAATCCAGGCAGACGTCGGTGCAGGCGGCAGGCAGAGAATAGTCAAAATCCAGGCAGAAATCAGTGCAGGCGGCAGGCAGAGAGTAGTCAAAATCCAGGCAGACATCGGTGCAGGCAGCAGAATATATATATACAGGGCCGGCCCTAGACTTTTTGCCGCCTGAGGCAAATTTTAAAAAAAAATTATTGCTGCCGCCCCCCCCCCCACCCCCCGTGGGGGGGGGGGGCGCTGCCGAGCTGGAGGGGTAGCGGGGGCAGGGCGGGGGTATTGGGCCTAGCGGCGGGGAGGGGGGTCGGACCCCCCGCCTCCCTCGCCTGGGTCCCCGTCCTCCGCTCCCCTCCAGCCTTAAATACATCCGAACTAGCGCAACTCGTAAGAGGCAGTGGGCGGGGAGGACTCACCTCTTCCTCGCTCGATCCAGCGTGCGCTCCACTGACGTCCCTTCCTGCAGCGCCGTCCATTTACAATACAGTGGGCGGCGTGCAGGAAGTGACGTCAGTGGAGCGCACGCTGGATCGAGCGAGGAAGAGGTGAGTCCTCCCCGCCCACTGCCTCTTACGAGTTGCGCTAGTTCGGATGTATTTAAGGCTGGAGGGGAGCGGAGGACGGGGACCCAGGCGAGGCAGGGGGGGGGGGGGGGGTCCGACCCCCCTTCCCGACGCTAGGCCCAATACCCCCGTCCTGCCCGCTACCCCTCCAGCTGGGCGGCCGGCTCCCCGCACCCTCCGACGGGCGGATGCCACCCCTAGAAATTTGCCGCCTGAGGCAAAAGTTTCACCCCGCCTCATGAGAGGGCCGGCCCTGTATATATATATATATATATATATATATATATATATATATATATATATATATATATATATATATATATATATATATATATATATATATATATATATACATACATACATACATATATATACATACATACATACATATATATACATATATATATATATATATATATATATATATATATACATACATACATACACACACGTATATACATATATATGTATATACATGTATATACATGTATATATATATATATATATATATATATATATATATATATATATATATATATATATATATATATATATATACACGATTTGCCCAAAACAGTTCAGGTCCAATGTAAATGTAATCCCGCCCCCTGATGTCTCGCCGCCACCACCGCACTGATTGGCTGCCGGGTCCTGGAAGAATAGCGGGGACAGAGCGGATCCCAGCTGCCTGGGCAGAGGTATGATGCGGGAGAGAGAAGCCTGGGTCCCGCTGTGCAGCGCTAATCACGCGCGGGACCCAGGAATACTGCGCATGCAGCTCTTTTGGCCAGCCCGACCTGAGCACAGGCTTACCGCTCTCAGCTCTCAAAGTGGAGCCTGTGCTCAGGTCGGAATTACCACCAGTGGGGTTAATTTATTTCTATTTGTTTTTTTAATATTTGTGTGTGTATTTTATTTGGTGAGTATTGGATAGAGGAGAAAATTAGCAGATTTTTAAGCGCTATACATTTTATTGTAAAGGAGATGTCCTGGCACTTGGCATTACCTTGGCAGGAAGTGAAGAGGCATATCTCTCTCTGTATTGATGTAATCAAAATTCCTTCAATCATACAGTTTTACCTGTTTGTATATGGCTGGGTCTACCACACTGTGACAAGGACTGAAGGGCCCATTTTCATCAGCAATCTGTAAACACCACTGCTTTGCATACGCCTCTACATTGGGAAAAAACATGTTCAAGAAAACATGTAGAACGATAAAAAAAACTGAAATCACCTTTACACAACTTACAATAACACATCATATTCTACTTTACATTTACTCAGACATGAGAAGAGATACTTCTAATAATTATCTCTTTTAAGATGGTCACACACCATACAATTTTTAAAATATCTTTTCAATTTAAGAATTGCAATCAATATTTTCTGACTGATTGTAACATTTAAAAAATCTGACCAATGTGCCACACACGTGTGGTAAATTTTCACCCAATTATGAAAAAAATGATTGAAAACGCTGAGAAAATTGCTTGGAAGTATATATAAGGAAATTGACAATCTACCACACACCATTCAATGTTCATAAAAATTGATCGGAGAAATACAGTATTCCTGATAAACTTTTATCAAATAAAAACGGGAATTCTTGCTTGAATGAAAAAAAATGCTTGATATTTTTCTGAAAATACAATCATTTTTATCGAATTGCTGTAAAATTGGATAATTTTATTGTATTGTGTGTGGCCACCTTTAAGCGATGGGAGTAAGCGAAACCTGTAAGAAGGGTGCAGAAGCCCTTATGGAAAAAAATGTTGCTGCCATAGATGCCTATTGTAAAAGCCGTGATTTGCTGCAAAAGAAGGAAATTTGGGGGCACGGCGGTGGCGCCTCAGCGCCAAAATTGACCTTCTTTACTACACACTGCGGCTTTTATAATGACCGTGATAAGCGGCAAGGAAGGTAAATTTTGGTGCTGGAGGACACCTGATTAGCAGCAATAAAAGTACCTTTCAGTGCCCAATAGCATCGCGGGCACCAGGGGTTTGCAGAAATCCTAATTGCAGCATTGAATTGGCTACAGTAATAATGATTGCACTGCAGCCATGTCTAGCTCCAAACTGTTCTGGTAAAAAGCGATGGAAAAATTGACTGCATAATCCATCTTGTATGTGCACCCGCCTTCCTCCCAAAAATCAATAGCCTTTCCTGTTGCATAATCGTTAATAGTACAGATAATTCCTATAAAAACAAACAAACCTTATTTTTTAAATATTTCTTAAATGTTTTATTTTTGCAATATAATTTTTAATCTATTAGAAAATATAAAATGAGAAGTAGATAGAAAATGCCCTTTCAAACATGATGACAGCCTATGATTCTGATCTATTGGTTTAGGTAGACTGTGGCGTCACATCAGCGCTGAGCGGGCATCCAGGACAAATCTGTCTTGACACCAGGGAAGGGAGAGCAAAGCAGCCAGGAGGTGAGGACCACTGCAGACCATGGGGTGTATTCAGAAAATGTCAATAAAACAGGGCGCACTATATTACTGCCAGTAGTGCTGGCAAAAATTGGCATGAGTTCTTTGCACACAGCTATTTTACCAGCATTATCAACAGTGAGGCTGCGTGTCTTGCATTACCTAGGTAACATGTACGTTACCAGGGCACTGCGCACTACACTACAAGCATGTCTCCTTATGGACTCAGGAGTACCAGTAAAATTGCTGTGCCCTCCCCGTGTGGGGCCTTAGCATTTTATCATATTCATCAAAACACTACTTTACAAGTGAAAAGATCTTGATAGTGTTTCATTTCATTTTCTTAGGTCTTCCACTTTATTTATCATTGCTGCTCTGGTCCCTTCTACTTCTTGCCCCCCGCAGCTTCTTCACAAGGCGCCCAACTGTGCAGATAACATTCCTTAAAGGGGTACCCCGAGTGCAGAACTGCATTATAGCCCACTGGCCAGTTGGGAGTTAAATAGGATTGTGCTGCTGATTGCATTTTCTTAACTTTGCCTCTTTGCTATGGTTGTGCGTCTTTCACCAGTGTAGTGTGCACTTCTTTAAAGTGACACTGGAGGGGCGCAGGAGGTTGCTACCGTGTGTTGATTGCAGTTTTTTAAGTTGTCCCTTTGTTACGGTGCGTTCTGCGCCAGTCTAGTGTACACTTCTTTAAAGTGACACTGGAGGGGAGCAGGAGGTGGCTACTTTGGACATACACATTCTATGCACTTTGAATGTGTGAAGCATATTACTTTACTGTTATGATCTTGCTGAGTTAACAAGTGTTTGATTAGGGCCATACTTTCTAATTGCTTACTCCCATTAGTCCACGTTGGTCTATGGGGAATAAATATATTGCATTGAGACTGGTGTCTGCATGATCTTGGGAAGCAGGGTGTCACTGGAGACGGTAACCACTAAGAGGCCCCGTTACATTCATTAGCGATTAAGTCTGTCTCACTACATATGGTATACAGTTGGCGCCCAACGTGGGTCTCTCTTTGGCTCTGCCCAGTGATGTCTACGCCCCTTTTCCCTTGAAATCAGACACAGTATGGAGTCAAGAGCTGCAGGAAGATGGTGTGAGCACCACCAAGCTGCTGTGGAACACTGCCTAGTCCTAGAGTTGCCAGGATCTGACTGGACTGAAGCACAGATCAGGGAAGTGGCTGAGAGACTACCAATATCTGATCGGGGATTCCTGTTAGTACAACAGACCCAAGTGGACCAACTCAATTTGCCCTGCTGGAGTGGAAGACCCATGTCCCCATGTCAAGATACCTACCACTCTCACCACTCCAGGGGGTCAGTTAGTTCAAGTAACCATTCCAAAAAGTGCGGCAGAAGTGAGAACAGCATGGAAGTAGTTAGTACTGTTGCTGTTGATTGAAGACGAGGAAGGATTTGGATTGCCGCCAGGGGTGTAAATTATCCCTGAGACTATCCCTGCAGAGGATTTGCAGCGCAAGAATGGCAGAGTGCTTGTAGGAATCAGAAACACCTTGCCACAACCAGTCATGTTAAGGCCTCGGGCAAAACTGTCAACAGTGTTTGTAGCAAGCCGAGTGACAACCCCTGTTCAAGTGAGGGGAGAGTCAGAAGAGCTGGAGAAGAAATTGGAGACCTCAGTTTCCCTAAACTCCCTTTTGCCCTCAGAGTGGAGACAATGATTGCTCAATGTTCTGCGAGGACGAAGTGAAATCTTTGCACAACACGAATATGATGTCGGATGTGCAAAAAGTACACAGCACCATATTCGCCTTCAAGATGTCCGGCCATTCCCGGGAAATGTCCAGGCGGCTAGCCCTTGGAGACATTGACGATTTACGGAAACAGCTGGAAGAACTCAAAAGAACTGGAATCATTTGAGAGTTCCGAAGTCCCTATGCTTCACCAATTGTAGTGGTGCGAAAGAAGAATGGTACCATTCGAATGTGTGTAGACTACAGAACTTTAAATCAACGTACTATTCCAGATCAGTACACCACACCACCAGTGGAGGATGTGTTGCACTGCTTGGCTTGAGCTACGTGGTTTATTGTGCTAAATCTTAAAAGTGGATATCATCAGATTCCAATGCATCCCAAAGACGAGGAGAGGACTGCCTTTATTTGTCCTTTGGGGTTCTTCAAATTCAATAGGATTCCCCCAGGACTCATGGGTGCTCCAGCCACCTTTCAGAGGTTAATGGAAAATACGGTGGGAGATATGAACCTGCTGGAGGTACTTGTGTATTTGGATGATGTAATTGTGTTTGGAAGAGACCTGGAAGAGTATGAGACTCAGCTGATCAAGATGCTGGACCGGTTGAAGAAGAAAGGGTTAAAGTTGTCGCTGGAAAAATGCCAATTCTGCCTTCCATCTGTAACTTACCTGGGGCATGTAGTGTCAGCGGATGGTGTGGCAATGGATCCTTCAAAGGTTCAAAGGCACTAACAACTTGGCCAAAACCTAAAACAGTTTCTGAGCTCCGTTCATACTTGGGTTTCTGTTCCTACTATCGAAGGTTCATCAAAGGCTTTGCACAGATTGCAAGACCCCTCAATAATTTGCTCCAAGTAAAGGAAAAGGTGCAGGCATCAGGGTATAAGCAAGAACATTAGAATGTTTTGCAACGTGCAGGAAAGGAGTCTGTCATTGAGCAATGGATGGAGGAGTGTGACTCTGCCTTTGAGAAGCTTAAAAGCTCTCTGACAGCACACCCATTTTAGCTTATGCAGACCCTCAAAAGCCATGTGTGCTATACATTGATGTCAGCAGAGATGGACTAGGGGGTGTTCTGTACCAGGAGCATGAGGGTAGACTGAAGCCAATAGCCTTTTGTGAGCAGGAGTCTGTCGCTTGAGTTTCTGGCACTGAAATGGACTGTGGTGGATAAGCTTCAGGAGTATCTATATGGAGCCGAGTTTAACGTACAAACTGATAACAACCCTCTCACCTATGTGTTGACCACAGCTAAATTAGATGCTACAGGACATCGATGGTTGGCGGCCCTTGCTAAATACAGATTCAGTCTTAAGTACCGTCCAGGCATGGCCAATCAGGATGCAGATGGACTTTATAGAAGACCTCATGATGTGTTGCAGCCTGAATATAAGTGGCTAGAGGTTCCAGCCCCAGGGGTGAGGGCCATGTGCCAATGTTTTCAGTGTGAGATTCGGACGATCTGTGCTGCTGAAAAGCTGGGGTTATCACATAGTAATAGTAATTCCTCAGAGGTACTGCAATATGGTGACATTGAAAAGCACTTCATCACCCGCACTGAGCCTGTCAGATCTGTGTCAAGATCAAGCTGAACATGCACTGTGTCGGGGTGCCAAAAAGGCTCTACACGAGGATAACCAAAACCAACCGAAAGCTTTTAACCATCCACTAGCTGGATTATTGCTTAGAGAGTGGAGTCATCTGAAAATGAAGGATGGTTTGGTGTACCGGTTAGCACCAGCTGCTGAGAACACATAGAAATGGCAGTTACTGCTACCTGAAAAATACAGGAACATGGTCTATTCCTCCCTTCATGATGATCATGGACATTTGGGTGTTGATCACACCCTGAAGTAGTTGCAAGACCGCTTTTACTGGCTGGGTATGAGACAGGATGTGGAGAATTACTGCCGGTCTTGCTCCAGGTGTGTACAACAGAAGACACAGCCAGTGCGAGCTGCACCCTTGGGACATCTACAAAGCCAAGGACCAATGGACTTAGTGTGTATTGACTTCTTATGTGTCGAGCCTGATGAGGCTGGGTTTGCCATTATCTTGGTGGTCCCGACCATTATACCAGGTATGCTCAGGCATTCCCTACTAGGGACCAGAAAGCTATAACAGTAGCAAAGGTACTGGTGGAGAGATACTTTGTACATTATGGCCTCCCACAACGCATTCACTCAGATCAGGGTTTTCCAGCGACAACTTTAGATTTTAGTTTTCCAGCGACAACTTTTTCCATTTTTCCAGAGACAACTTTAGATTTTGAAAGCAAGTTAATACGTGAGTTGCTGAGTTTGTTGGGAGTAAAGAAGAGCACAACTACACCTTATCATCCTCAGGGTGATCCACAACTGGAGAGATTCAACAGAACATTGTTAAATATGTTGGGAACCTTACCCAGCGAGAAGAAGGTTCAATGGACTAAACATATTGCTGCTGTTGTCCATGCCTACTATAGTACTGAAATGATGCCACTGGATTTTCTCCATACTTTGTGATGTTTGGGCGGGAGGCCCGGTTGCCAATTGACATTGTTTTTGGGACTACTTCCGATGATACAATAGTCTCTTACCAGGGGCATGTGGAGCGCCTCCAAAAGAGCCTGAAGACTGCTTATGAAAATGCTCAAGTGCCTGCAGAAAGACGGGGCAGCATAATAAGGCCAGGTACAACCAAAGAATCCGGATCCATGATTTAAAGCCAGGTGATCATGTGTTAAGAAATCTGGGGATACCTGGGAAACACAAGCTTGCTGATTGCTGGAGTTCGCAGGTGTATGAGGTGTGTTCTCAACTGCCAGGAATTCCTGTATATCGGATTCGGCCAGAAGGACAAAGTGGGCCTGTGAAGTCATGGCACGAAATAACCTGTTACCACTGGGGCAAGCAGTGAGAATGCCTGATCCTGTGGCAGCTGAGTGTGATCAAGGCCGTCAGTTGAGAAGGTCACAGTGGTTAGCCACACAGAAGGGGAGCATGGCAGCATCACCTGAGTGTGACCACAACACTGAAGAAGATGATGAAGAGTAGGGATGGGACGCATCCCCAGTAGGAAGATTTGTTTGGGGTCCTCTTGAGAATGGCCTAGATCTGAGGCCCAAGGATGTGAGTGTGCCACTGACTAGTCCAGATGTAGTGGAGAAAGCTACTGAGGAGAGCCAACTCAAGTTGGCCACTAATGATCCAATTCTTTTCATCCAATTTTACCAAATGTATGTAGTATAAGGGTAAATTGAGTGAATATATTGAATGTATAATTAAGGTAGTCTATTATATTACATATAAATGGTAAGATTGGATGAGAATGATTGGATCATTAGTGGTCACCTTTAGAGTAGAAGCTCCCGAGTTTGTCCCATCAAGCAGTCTGGAACAGAATGCTTCATGCAATCTAGAGGACCTGGTGACTGAATGTGATACAGATGGTACTCTTCTTTCAGACAAAGTAGAAAAAGAATTGCAACCAGTAGATATTCTGAAGGATAAAGAACCAGAAAGTCATACAATAAAGGAACAAGAAGTTCAGGAAGAAAATATACAAGAAAGTCCATTGGAGCGAAGGGAGCCCCGTCAAATTAGAGCTCCTAAAATATTAACTTATGACTCTTTAGGGAGCTGCAGCGAAGAGAGAGTATGTGCTTCACACCGAGAGATCAACGCCCATGTTCCCAAAAACTCAGGTCTTTCAGGTGGCACCCTGTCTCCCTGTGGAGCCAAAGTACCTAGTGCTAGTTGGTGGGTTCCCTTTAGTTATGGTCAGTATATCCAGTCCATTTAGGTATGTCTGTGAATTAAAGAAAAGTTGTGTAACTTTCCGTACTTGGGAGGACCCAAGCTTCTCAAGTGGGGGGAAAATGTAACACCATATAATGTGCTGTTATTGTTATGTCACGTTATGTTATTTACTGCTGCCTTTTGAGGGTATAGTTCCTTTAAGACTGCAGAGAATTCTGGAAGAGAGGCTGGAGTGAGCAGAGGCTTCTGGGAGCTGGGTGGTGGCTGGTGTGTCTGGAGCCTGACATTTTGTCATATTACTGCCACAAACATGTCAACAATCAATTTTATTGGAATTCCACGTGAAAGACCAATACAAAAGTGTTGTACACTAGAGATGTTGCGAACCTCCAATTTTTGGTTCGCGAACCGCAATAGACTTCAATGGGGAAGCGAACTTTGAAAAATAGAAAAAATTCTAACGCCTAAAAAAATGTTAGAAAACATGTTTCAAAGGCTCTAATACCTGGAGGCAGACATGATTGAGTGAAATACACATCAAATGTCCCAGGCTAACATCTAGGTTTCACACAGACCCCTATTTTAGGACCTCATCTGCCAGATAATTACAGGATCTTCTCAAAAAATTAGCATATTGTGATAAAGTTCATTATTTTCTGTAATGTACTGATAAACATTAGACTTTCATATATTTTAGATTCATTACACACAACTGAAGTAGTTCAAGCCTTTTATTGTTTTAATATTGATGATTTTGGCATACAGCTCATGAAAACCCAAATTTCCTATCTCAAAAAATTAGCATATTTCATCCGACCAATAAAAGAAAAGTGTTTTTAAAACAAAAAAAGTCAACCTTCAAATAATTATGTTCAGTTATGCACTCAATACTTGGTCGGGAATCATTTTGCAGAAATGACTGTTTCAATGCGGCGTGGCATGGAGACAATCAGCCTGTGGCACTGCTCAGGTGTTATGGAGGCCCAGGATGCTTCAATAGAGGCCTTAAGCTCATCCAGAGTGTTGGGTCTTGCGTCTCTCAACTTTCTCTTCACAATATCCCACAGATTCACTATGGGGTTCAGGTCAGGAGAGTTGGCAGGCCAATTGAGCACAGTAATACTATGGTCAATAAACCATTTACCAGTGGTTTTGGCACTGTGAGCAGGTGCCAGGTCGTGCTGAAAAATGAAAGCTTCATCTCCATAAAGCTTTTCAGCAGATGGAAGCATGAACCCACTTTTGAACCAGAAACAGCGGCAGAAGCGCCTGACCTGGGCTACAGAGAAGCAGCACTGGACTGTTGCTCAGTGGTCCAAAGTACTTTTTTTGGATGAAAGCAACTTTTACATGTCATTCGGAAATCAAGGTGCCGGAGTCTGGAGGAAGACTGTGGAGAGGGAAATGCCAAAATGCCTGAAGTCCAGTGTCAAGTACCCACAGTCAGTGATGGTCTGGGGTGCCATGTCAGCTGCTGGTGTTGGTCCACTGTGTTTTATCAAGGGCAGGGTCAATGCAGCTAGCTATCAGGAGATTTTGGAGCACTTCATGCTTCCATTTGCTGAAAAGCTTTATGGAGATGAAGATTTCATTTTTCAGCACGCCCTGACACCTGCTCACAGTGCCAAAACCACTGGTAAATGGTTTACTGACCATGGTATTACTGTGCTCAATTGGCCTGCCAACTCTCCTGACCTGAACCCCATAGAGAATCTGTGGGATATTGTGAAGAGAAAGTTGAGAGACGCAAGACTCAACACTCTGGATGAGCTTAAGGCCACTATTGAAGCATCCTGGGCCTCCATAACACCTGAGCAGTGCCACAGGCTGATTGCCCCCTCCATGCCACGCCGCATTGAAACAGTCATTTCTGCAAAAGGATTCCTGACCAAGTATTGAGTGCATAACTGGACATAATTATTTGAAGGTTGACTTTTTTGTTTTAAAAACACTTTTCTTTTATTGGTTGGATGAAATATGCTAATTTTTTGAGATAGGAAATTTGGGTTTTCATGAGCTGTATGCCAAAATCATCAATATTAAAACAATAAAAGGCTTGAACTACTTCAGTTGTGTGTATTTGAATCTAAAATATATGAAAGTCTAAAGTTTATCAGTACATTACAGAAAATAATGAACTTTATCACAATATGCTAATTTTTTGAGAAGATCCTGTATATCATTTCAAAAGCCAGTTTACATACTATAGCTGAGAATTGAACCCAGTTCTCACTGTGTGGTGGGGGCAAGTACCTTAACCGCTGTACCTCAACAGTACTAACTGAAGCTGGCCTAGCATTTACCATTTATGCTCAATCCAAGAGAAAAATTAGACAAGATAGCAGCGTTAGGAAGACTTGCCTAAGGTCTCCTACTGAATAGGTGCTGGCTTACTGAACAGACAGAGGCGAGGTTCGAACTCTGGTCTCCTGTGTCAGAGGCAGAGCCCTTAACCATTACACCATGCAGCCACTGCTTACAGATATGTAGCCAGACATGGCCTTGTATTTTGTGTTCAACAGTTGTCAAGAGAAAAATTAGACAAGATAGCAGTGTTAGGAAGACTTGCTGTAATGATTGGTATCAGCACGCAGAGAGAATCTGATTATTTGTGAACTGCAGTATCACCAAGAATGCAGATATATACCTGATTATTGATGATCTGCAGTATCACCGATAAACAGATAAATTGCTAACCTCTGGACACCTAAGGATAAGTGAGTGTTTGGTGTAACAGTAATACTTTGAGTAATGTACCTGCTGAGCAGGTGGTATACAATATAGAGACACAGCTCTGGGAGAACAGGAACCTTCCAGCAGCCTGAGGCTCTCCGGGGGGAGGAGTCAGGCTGGAGACGGGAAGGACCTAGGAGTGAATGACACCTAAAATGGATGTCACTATCTGATCTGGAGACTATCTCTTTTAAGGGGAGAGATAGCTCTCGAGGTCAGGCACGCCGGGTCGGCAACACACTGACAGATAAAGTACAAAGACAGAAGGCAGATTCGGTATCCAAGTCAAGCAGGGTCTGGCAACGAAAATATCAGATATACGAGGTACCGAATCAGAAGACAGAGGAGTAGTCAGAAAAGCTATAAGTCATAACATATATTAAACAATGCCTAGTCCTTGGTCTCAGAACCCCGGAACTAGTCTGAAGAATACACAGATGATAATACAGTATTCCCTAGACTGGGTGCGAGGTCCGTAGTCTCAGCACCCTGGAACTAGTCTGAAGTATAACGCAGATGATAACACAGTTCCCTAAGCTGGGTGTGAGGTCCTTGGTCTCTACACCCTGGAACTAGTCTGAAGTATAAACAGAATACAATTCAAATAATCTGGCTAAGTGTGTATTCCCAGGTCCACCTGGTTCAAACACACTGAGGATTTGACTAGGTTTGAGTGCTTCCACGTAGTGATCGCAACGGCAGACAACTTGCAAGTGACCAGAAGGAACTATATATGGAGTAGTGCTCTCCAGCACCACCCCTAATTGCTCAACCAATAGTATCCCGCTCAGGAGTCAGCTGATCGGCGTGGTCAGCTGACTCTTCCTGCTTAGTATAAGAATTCTGCCTCTCAGCGCGCGCGTGTATTCCTAAGTCTATGTGCACTAACAGACTCAGCCACACCAGACACACGCTGCCGCGTGCAAACCAGCCGCCTTACTGTTGTTGCTTGCGGCAGCTTTTCCGCGTTCTGCCCTGCTACCAAACACACGCTTCCACGTGCAAACCGCCACACTGGACGCGGAATCAGCCGACTGCTCAGTAGCACATGTGGCGGCTTTTCCGCGATCTCTCACACTTGCCTAAGGTCTCCTACTGAATAGGTGCTGGCTTACCGAACAGACAGAGACGAGATTCGAACTCTGGTCTCCTGTGTCAGAGACAGAGCCCTTATTTCAGCATGTAGTGTTGGTGAGAGAGAGAGAGAGAGAGATGAATCTACCTGGCTATCTGGGGTTCTCTTTGGACAACTGTTGAACACAAAAGACAAGGCCATGTCTGGCTACATATCTGTAAGCAGTGGCTGCATGGTGTAATGGTTAAGGGCTCTGCCTCTGACACAGGAGACCAGAGTTCGAATCTCTTCTCTGTCAGTTCAGTAAGCCAGCACCTATTCAGTAGGAGACCTTAGGTAAGTCTTCCTAACACTGCTATCTTGTCTAATTTTTCTCTTGACAACTGTAGAACACAAAATACAAGGCCATGTCTGGCTACATATCTGTAAGCAGTGGCTGCATGGTGTAATGGTTAAGGGCTCTGCCTCTGACACAGGAGACCAGAGTTCGAATCTCGTCTCTGTCTGTTCAGTAAGCCAGCACCTATTCAGTAGGAGACCTTAGGCAAGTCTTCCTAACACTGCTATCTTGTCTAATTTTTCTCTTGACAACTGTTGAACACAAAATACAAGGCCATGTCTGGCTACATCTCTGTAAGCAGTGGCTGCATGGTGAAATGGTTAAGGGCTCTGCCTCTGACACAGGAGACCAGAGTTCGAATTTCGTCTCTGTCTGTTCAGTAAGCCAGCACCTATTCAGTAGGAGACCTTAGGCAAGTCTTCCTAATGCTGCTATGTTGTCTAATTTTTCTCTTGGATTGAGCATAAATGGTAAATGAAGACAAACACTTATATTGCTAGGCCAGCTTCAGTTAGTACTGTTGTGGTACAGCGGTTAAGGTACTTTCCCACCACACAGTGAGACCTGGGTTCATTTCTCAGCTATGGTATTTAAACTGGCTTTTAAAATAATATAATTCTCTGGCAGATGAGACCCTCCTCCCTCCGGTAGGAGGGAGGAGAGAATAGGTAGAAGGGTAGGAGGGTGGAGCCCACAAGAGCCTAATTAAAATCTCCCTAGCAGAGTGTGTAGCAGCTGTCCCTTAATTAATTAGTGTAAGCAGACAAGTGAGTCAAATGGTATAAGGACCTTGCTTGGAGGAGGGAGGGGGAGCGGGCATCCAGCATTGAGAGCAGTGTGTTTGGCAATAATGTGTCTGCTGACTGTGATGTAGAGGGTCAAAGTTTTGCTCCATAGAGCATTATGGGGCGAATCGAACTTCCGGGAAAGTTCGCGTTTGGTAGGCGAACGCGAACCACCGAAGTTCGCCGCGAACCGTTCGGGACATCTCTATTGTACACGTGAGAAGTGAAACGAATATCATACATGATTCCAAACATTTTTTTTAAATAACTGCAAAGTGGGGTGTGCATAATTATTCAGCCCCCTGAGTCAATACTTTGTAGCATCACCTTTTGCTGCAATTACAGCTGCCAGTCTTTTAGGGTATGTCTCTACCAGCTTTGCACATCTAGAGACGGAAATCCTTGCCCATTCTTCTTTGTAAAACAGCTCCAGCTCAGTCAGATTAGACAGACAGCGTTTGTGAACAGCAGTTTTCAGATCTTGCCACAGATTCTCGATTGGATTTAGATCTGGACTTTGACTGGGCCATTCTAACACATGGATATGTTTTGATTTAAACCATTCCATTGTTGCCCTGGCTTTATATTTAGGGGTGTTGTCTTGCTGGAAGGTGAACCACCTCCCCAGTCTCAATTCGTTTGCAGACTCCAAGAAGTTTTCTTTCAAGATTACCCTGTATTTGGCTCCATCCATCTTCCCATCAACTCTGACCAGCTTCCCTGTCCCTGCTGAAGAGAAGCACCCCCAGAGCATGATGCTGCCACCACCATATTTGACAGTGGGGATGGTGTGTTGTGCAATGTTAGTTTTCCGCCACACATGGCGTTTTGCATTTTGGCCAAAAAGTTCCATTTTGGTCTCATCTGACCAGAGCACCTTCTTCCACATGTTTGCTGTGTCCCCCACATGGCTTGTGGAAAACTGCAAACAAGACTTTTTATGCTTTTCTGTTAACAATGGCTTTCTTCTTGCCACTCTTCTATAAAGGCCAACTTTGTGCAGTGCACGACTAATAGTTGTCCTATGGACAGATTCCCCCACCGGAGCTGTAGATCTCTGCAGCTCGTCCAGAGTCACCATGGGCCTCTTGACTGCATTTCTGATCAGCGCTCTCCTTGTTTGGCCTGTGAGTTTAGGTGGATGGCCTTGTCTTGGTACAGTTGTGCCATACTCCTTCCATTTCTGAATGATCGCTTGAAAAGTGCTCCGTGGGATGTTCAAGGCTTTGGAAATCTTTTTGTAGCCTAAACCTGCTTTAAATTTCTTAATAACTTTATCCCTGACCTGTCAGGCGTGTTCTTTGGACTTCATGGTGTTATTGCTCCCAATATTCCCTTAGACAACCTTGGAGGCCATCACAGAGCAGCTGTATTTGTACTGACATTAGATTACACACAGCTGCACTGTATTTAGTCATTAGCACTCATCAGGCAATGTCAATGGGCAACTGACTGCACTCAGACCAAAGGGGGCTGGTTAATTACGTACACCCCACTTTGCAGTTATTTAAAAAAAATGTTTGAAATCGTGTGATTTTTTTTCCACTTCTCACATGTACACCACTTTGTATTGGTCTTTCGCGTGGAATTCTACTAATTCCAATAAATATTTTCTAATTCCAATAAAATTGATTCAGGTTTGTGGCAGTAATATGACAAAATGTGGAAAACTTCAAGGGAGCCAAATACTTTTGCAAACCACTGTATGGTATACAGTTGTTGTTTTTTTGGATGCTTTTTAAGAGCCAAGTGACATTCCTAGAAAAAACATGCACAGGAAAATGACCAGCTCATTACTATTTTAAAGAGACACTGAAGCAAAAAAAAAATATAACATAATGATTTGTATGTGTAGTACATCTAAGAAATAAAACATTAGGAGCAGAGACATATGTCGAATATTGTTTACAGTACAGGAAGAGTTAGGAATCTCCAGTTATCTATGCAATTGAGCCATTGAGCTCCACGACGAAGTCGCAGAAAGCTCTGTCTTCTGAAACTTATTATCTCAAGTGTCTTGCACTGTATTTTTTTCTGCAGAGAACAGTTCAAAAGTTCTCTAGCCTGCTCTGTAAAATCATGTAGCATGATGAGTAGTGTATAAACTGCAAATATAAGAGAATGATGCAGTGTTATAAAAAAAACAAAAAACGATATAACTGAAAACAAAAATATGAGAATATTTTATTTGCTACAATTGTTCTAGTAATTATCCGTACTACACAACCAATTCATTATATCATTTATTTATTTTCGCTTTAGTGTCTACCAGGTAGACTATTGATGTCGTTTTTGGAAGTATTTAGAGTCCCAAGTGCTGTGTGTGTACAGTTCAGACTTACCATTTTCTGCATTAAGACTACAAGGGTCATCAGCAACATTTTCAACATCTGGACAGGTGTCTCTGGTTTTCCATGTGTTAATAAAAGCTGCAGGTGTGCCTTCTGTCACTCCACTCATGCTCTTGAAGTCATCAGCCTGGATGTTATTGTAGTTTCCACAGAGGCCTGAAACACAATATATATAGCATAAATAATGTGTGTGCCTTTATCACTGGAACAAACTATATATTGTATACATCTTTTAAAAACTGTCCCTGCAAACTACATACAAAATCAATTTCTGCTATCCTGAGTCAAAAGGCAAATCTCAAGGCATGTTGATGAATGCAGGTTACTCACCAAAACAAAACTGAAGCAACCAATAACCTTGCTACATTCACACATAAAAATGAGCTAGGAATTTGACTCGCCCATGAATTTCTGAATGTCTAATCTATGGGCATCCATGTTTGAGGAGACTGAACCAAAACATTTTACAGGGTTAAATCAAGCAGATCCCAGGCATGGATAACGGATTTATTGGAAGCTTGATCAGGGATGGATTTACCATAAGGTACTGTAGGCACATGCCTACAAGTGCATGATGATGGAAAGGTGACTCACTCCACTCTCCAAGTGCCTCCCTCCTTCCTTCCCCATTTCCCAAGCAGAGCATAAATGAGAGGTTACTCACTCAACTCTCTGCAGTGGCGTACCTAGGGCATTTGGCACCCGGTGCTGGGTATTAAAAGACACCCCCCAAAAAAAAAAATGGGCGTGGCCACAACCTGCTTTGTGGCAAAAATGGGCATGATCATGACCAGATGAGGGCGGAGCTAACTGTAATTTAAAGTATTAGCTAGTATAGTTGCCCCAGTATAGCTAGTATAGTTGCCCCCAGCATAGCTAGTAGTTTCCCCCAGTATAGCTGCCCCCAGTGAAGCTAGTATAGTTGCCCCAGTGAAACTAGTTGCCCCAATGAAGTTAGTATAGTTGCCCCCAGTATAGCTAGCTTAGTTGCCCCCAGTATAGCTAGTATAGTTGCCCCCAGTATAGCTAGTATAGTTACCCCCAGTATAGCTAGTATAGCTGCCCCCAGTATAGCTAGTATAGTTACCCCCAGTATAGCTAGTATAGCTGCCCCCAGTATAGCTAGTATAGCTGCCCCTAGTATAGCTAGTTTACTTGCCCCCAGTATAGCTGGTATAGTTGCCCCCAGTATAGCTGGCCTGGTATAGCTGCCCCCCACTATAGCTAGTTAGTTGCCCCCAGTATAGCTAGTTTAGTTGCCCCCAGTATAGCTAGTTTAGTTGCCCCCAGTATAGCTAGTATAGCTGCCCCAGTATAGTTGCCCCCAGTATAGCTGCCCCCAGTATAGCTGGTATAGTTGCCCCCAGTATAGCTGGTATAGTTGCCCCCAGTATAGCTGGTATAGTTGCCCCCAGTATAGCTGGTATAGTTGCCCCCAGTATAGCTAGTTTAGTTGCCCCCAGTATAGCTGGTATAGTTGCCCTCAGTATAGCTGGTTTAGTTGCCCCCAGTATAGCTGGTTTAGTTGCTCCCAGTATAGTTGCCCCCAGTATAGCTGCCCCCAGTATAGCTGGTATAGTTGCCCCCAGTATAGATGCCCCAGGAGGGGGAAGCAGTGCTAGAAGGAGGGGGCAGTGGCGGCAGCAGTGGGGAGGGGGGAAATATCCCCCCTCCCTCACCTGGGACCCCTCCTTCTGCCTATCTACCCCTCCATAGAGTAGCGGTGGCAACTGCGGGCTCAGCGGCAGGGAGACATGCGCAGAATTACTCACCACGCCACGTTCCAAGCACCGACAGCGTCATGTCGTCACAGATCTCTGCCTTCAATGCCGCCCACTGTTCTTCCGCTAATCAGGAAGCACAGTGGGCGGCTTTGAAGGCGGAGATCTGTGACGACATGACGCTGCCGGCGCTTGGAACGCGGAAGTGGTGAGTAATTCTGTGCAAGTGTGCATGTCTCCCCGCCGCCGAGCCCGCACTTGCCACCGCTACTCTATGGAGGGGTAGAGAGGCAGAAGGAGGGGTCCCAGGTGAGGGAGGGGGGGATATTTCCCCCCTCCCCACCGCTGCCGCCACTGCCCCTCCTAGCGCGGCTTCCTGCTCTGCTGCTGTGGGGGGACGTGGCGACACCCCCTAGCAGTCTGTCACCCGGTGCGCCACACCCCCCTGTGCACTACAGTAGGAACGCCACTGACTCTCTGCATTCCACTTTAGTCGGGAGCACATGTAGCTACCTGATACTTGGGCACCTTTAGCTACTTAGTACTTCTGGCTACCTAATGCTTGGGGACACCTGTAGCTACTTAATATTGAGGTTCCTCTGGCTACCTAATACTAAGGGGCACCTGTAGCTACCTATGACAAGCAGGGGAAATAAGAGGAGTGACAGCTGGGCCAGCTAGCACACTTGCGGTGCGGTTTGGTGGGGGTTTGTAGGTTCATGGAGGACGATGTCAAAGGTGCCAGGACATCTGTGCTTATAGGCTCCTGTGATGTAAATACGGGCCTGAGTTAGATTAATCAAGCTATTAGTTAATCTATCATACTTAATCCACTATTTGCTTCCTGAATATGATAAGTCCATTTGCAAAATGTTACGTCAGCCTTCTTTTATTTCAGCGATTATAGAGGGGAAACAACCCTTCAAAATCAAATTTAAGATAACATCTTGAATTTTAACAAGTAGTATGTCAAACAGTTTGAATAACTTATGTTAAAGACCGCTATTGTGAATTAATTGATATTTCAGTGAAGTTATCATTAACGTGCAGCACAACAGTATTTTTTCTCTCTTAGGAAAGCGGATTTATTTTAAATTCAGCAACTTCTAATGAACACATCACTACAGTAAATGGGAATCACAGGCATCTAGGAATAGTCCACGTAAGAAGGAATAGGGGCGAACAGCAGTTTCTTTGTTCAAGGAAAAGAACTGCTAAATTCTATAGACAGATATTTCAGCCTATTTTAGTGGAGTGCGTGTTTTTCTTTAGCTGACAAATCACTTTATTTTACCTCTACTACCAGCGAGTCAGTCAGTAGAAAGTGGAGTGCTAAAAGGCATTTAACTCATCTCCCTGTATTCCTCTGCTGTAGGCAGTAAAACAATTAGCGAATAAGAAAATTACAAGTTCAAAAAGCCAGGTATACAAACGTTGGATAAAAGTCATATAAACCGGTCGATGAATGACAGAACTCGCCATATCAGATGAAATTGGTATAAAAAAATTTAGCCAAATGACGTTAAACAATAACAACAAGTAACAGATATTGCAAATTTTGCTTGCTCCAACTGGTGGGTCAATTTAGACAAATATTGGGCAGATATCATACAGTCGGACACGTGTGTTGTTCCACAGCATGCATGCATGTCGTGTGAGCAGTGGCGTAGCTACAAACCTCGGGGCTCCAATGCAGAATTTGGACCTGGGCCCTCTCACCATATATTAAATAGCCAGGAGTAGGTGCCTCCAGTATAGATAGCCAGGGATAGGTACTTCAGTATAGATAGTCAGGAATAGGTATCTCAGTATAGATAGCCAGGAATAGGTACTTCAGTATAGATAGTCAGGAATAGGTATCTCAGTATAGATAGCCAGGTATAGATGCCTCAGTATAGATAGCCAGGAATAGATGCCTCAGTATAGATAGTCAGGAATAGGTACCTCAGTATAGATAGCCAGGTATAGATGCCTCAGTATAGATAGCCAGGAATAGATGCCTCAGTATAGATAGTCAGGAATAGGTACCTCAGTATAGATAGCCAGGTATAGATGCCTCAGTATAGACAGCCAGGAATAGATGCCTCAGTATAGATAGTCAGGAATAGGTACCTCAGTATAGATAGCCAGGTATAGATGCCTCAGTATAGATAGCCAGGAATAGATGCCTCAGTATAGATGGCCAGGTATATATATATATATATATATATATATATGTATATGTATATATATATATATATATATATATATATATATATATATATATATATATATATATATATATATATACATACATATATAAATATATATATATATATATATATATATATATATATATATATATACTGTATATATACTGTATACACATATATACAGTGGGTTGCAAAAGTATTCGGCCCCCTTGAAGTTTTCCACATTTTGTCACATTACTGCCACAAACATGCATCAATTTTATTGGAATTCCACGTGAAAGACCAATACAAAGTGGTGTACATGTGAGAAGTGGATCGAAAATCATACATGATTCCAAACATTTTTTACAAATAAATAACTGCAAAGTGGGGTGTGCGTAATTATTCAGCCCCCTGAGTCAATACTTTGTAGCATCACCTTTTGCTGCAATTACAGCTGCCAGTCTTTTAGCGTATGTCTCTACCAGCTTTGCACATCTAGAGACTGAAATCCTTGCCCATTCTTCTTTGCAAAACCGCTCCAGCTCAGTCAGATTAGATGGACAGCGTTTGTGAACAGCAGTTTTCAGATCTTGCCACAGATTCTCGATTGGATTTAGATCTGGACTTTGACTGGGCCATTCTAACACATAGATATGTTTTGTTTTAAACCATTCCATTGTTGCCCTGGCTTTATGTTTAGGGTCATTGTCCTGCTGGAAGGTGAACCTCCGCCCCAGTCTAGAGTCTTTTGCAGTCTCCAAGAGGTTTTCTTCCAAGTTTGCCCTGTATTTGGCTCCATCCATCTTCCCATCAACTCCGAACAGCTTCCCTGTCCCTGCTGAAGAGATGCACCCCCCGAGCATGATGCTGCCACCACCATATTTGACAGTGGGGATGGTGTGTTCAGAGTGATGTGCAGTGTTAGTTTTCTGCCACACATAGCGTTTGCATTTTGGCCATGGTCTCATCTGACCAGAGCACCTTCTTCCACATGGTTGCTGTGTCCCCCACAAGGCTTGTGGCAAACTGTTAACAATTCTTTCTGTTAACAATGCCTTTCTTCTTGCCACTCTTCCATAAAGGCCAACTTTGTACAGTGCGTGACTAATAGTTGTTCTATGGACAGAGTCTCCCACCTGAGCTGTAGATCTCTGCAGCTCGTCCAGAGTCACCATGGGCCTCTTGACTGCATTTCTGATCAGCGCTCTCCTTGCTCGGCCTGTGAGTTTAGGTGGATGGCCTTGTCTTGGTAGGTGTACAGTTGTGCCATACTCCTTCCATTTCTGAATGATCGCTTGAACAGTGCTCCGTGGGATGTTCAAGGCTTTCAAGGAAATCTTTTTGTAGCCTAAGCCTGCTTTCAATTTCTCAATAACTTTATCCCTGACTTGTCTGGTGTGTTCTTTGGACTTCATGGTGTTGTTGTTCCCAATATTCTCTTAGACAACCTCTGAGGCCCTCACAGAGCAGCTGTATTTGTACTGACATTAGATTACACACAGGTGCACTCTATTTAGTCATTAGCACTCATCAGGCAATATCTATGGGCAACTGACTGCACTCAGACCAAAGGGGGCCGAATAATTACGCATACCCCACTTTGCAGTTATTTGTTTGTAAAAAATGTTTGGAATCATGTATGATTTTCGTTACACTTCTCACGTGTACATCACTTTGTGTTGGTCTTTCATGTGGAATTCCAATAAAATTGATTTATGTTGTGGCAGTAATATGACAAAATGTGGAAAACTTCAAGGGGGCCGAATACTTTTGCAACCCATTGTGTATATATATATATATATATATATATATATATATATATATATATATATATATATATATACACACACACACACACACACACACACACACACACACACACACACACACTTGCATCTCAAACATGATTGACCAACTTACCACACATCCGATTTGTATAGGAAGGATTCACGGTGATATACAGCTGCATAACAGGTTTAAGTTGAATCAGTATTTGTGGTCCATTGCTTAGTTGAAGGAGATAGTATTTTTCTGATGCCTCAAAGATAGTGTAAAGTTCTGCAAAATAAGAACAAACAAAAATAGTTAAAAACAAAAAAAAATGCATACACACAAAGTTTTTATCGCACTGTTAACTTAAAATACACCTTCGTTTTACTTAGTGACTAATGTTCGCGTTTAAAAGTTGGAAGCACCATTTCAGTACAATGACCACTTGCTCTGTCACATCTTCCCTGCTACATGATGGTTTTTATTATTATTATTATTAATAATATTATTATCGATTTATAAATCCCCAGCATATTCTGTATTGCCATACAGAGTAAGGAAAACAAACATGTTTTGCTTTGTAGTCCACAAAGCATTATATTACAATAGTCCAAACAAGAAATTATAAGAGCATGTACTAAATTTTTAGTTGTGTCCTGAGTGAGAAAAGGTCAGATGCGACATGTTTTTGAGTTGGAGATGAGGAGCTGGTTAGGGAGTGAATGTGAGGAATAAATGAGAGAGAGAGAGGAGTCAAATATTACCTCTAAGCAATGTGCTTTGAGAACTAAAGTTATAGGGGTGCTATCAACATTTATTGTTATTATCAGGCAAAGAAGTAGACAGAGAGAGAGGAGAAGGATTATTAGTTCTGTTTTACTCATTTAGTTTCAAGAAGCGAGAGGTCCTGAAAGAGGATATAGCAGACAAGCAGTCAGGAACAAGTGTGAGGGAGTTAAGGTCTGGGGCCGAGAGGTACAGTTGTGCATCATCAGTGTTAAAGTAGTATTGAAAAACCAAATGAGTTGATTAACCTCCCTGGCGGTAAGCCCGACCTACGATCGGGCTAGCCGATGGAGAGGATCGCATGGCCCCCGGAGGTTTTTTTTAATAAAATTTGTTTTATATGCTTAAGCTAGCACTTTGCTAGCTAAGAATGCCCCCCAAGTCCCTCCACTCTCCCCGATCCCCCCCCCCCGATCGCCGGCGTTATACGTACCCCCCAGGGATCCCGCGATGGCGCAGCCTCCCAATCAGCTCCAGGCTTCACTATGGGGAGGATCGGGAATGCACATGACATCATGACGTCGATGACATCATGTCTGATCGTCGCCTTAGCGACTACTGAAGCTACATGGTGAAGCTGCGGCTCTCACGGGATCGTGGACGGGTAAATATTGCCAGCGGCAATCGGGGGTTCACAGTGGTGCCGGGGGACTTGGGGGCCACAGTTAGCTAGCAAAGCGCTAGCTTAAGCAACTTATCCAAATTTTATTTGAAAAAATCCTCCTGCGGACGCAGCATCGGAGACTGCGTACCGCCAGGGAGGTTAAGTTGCCAAGGCCATGCATGTAGATGAAGAAGAGGAGGGGGCAAGGGCAGAGCCTTGAGGTACCCCTACAGACAAAGCATGTGGAGACTGTAAAAGACCATACAGAGAGATAGGAAGATATCCAGGAGAGAGCAAGGCCCTTTATGCCTATAGATGAAAGTAACTGAAGGGGTAATATGCTGTCAACAGTATCAAATGCTGTGGACAGATCAAGAAGGATGAGTGTGGAATAATGGCCTTTGGATTTAGCTGTAAGAAGATCGTTGCCCACTTTAGTAAGAGCTGTTTCTGGGGAGTGGTTTGCGCTAAAGCCAGACTGGAAAGGAGTTTGCAGGTAAATAATGTTCAGTTCAGCATGTATATGGTGTTCAAGTAATTAAGATGCAAATGGGAGAAATTACACAGGCATGTAGTTGGCAAGTGTAGTGGGATCTAGAAATGGTTTTTAAGTAGTGGTGTCACAGCTGCCTTTTTGAGTGAGGTCGGAAAGATGCCGGTGAAGAGGGACCGGTTAAATTGCAATCTTAGTACAGGAATGAAGGATGAGGCTAGTTGTGGAATGAGATGGGAGAGAATAGGATCCAACAAACAGGTGGTAAAATGAGATTTGGAGATTAGAGAGGAAAGAGAATGTTCAAAGAGTGGTGAGAAAGCAGATAGAGAGCAGAAGTGAGGTGTGGATGGAATTGAGGGATGCATGGAAAACCATTTCAGATTTTGTAAATTTTACCAGTGAAATATTGCATGTCGCAAATTCTTCAGCTGATAAACATGAAGAAGGGGGGAGAACAGAGAACGGAATTTGCAAAAAAAGAATTAGGGTCAGATCAGATAGAGGGCTCTCTGCGGCTTGTTTTGTCACAGCCAAATGCTTTTCTGATACTGCACTGAGAATCGCTTAACATAATTTGTTGTCACATCGCATTTTGAGCCCTAGGGGGGATTGAGTATAAAGACTCCAGAAGCTGCATGCAGCATCTTTAAAAACTCGTGAGACCGTGACGCTTAAGCAATTGATGACAAATGACGGTAAACGACATGAAATTAACACTCCCATTCATCTAAATTTTGATACTGTGGAACCCTAGAGGTAAACTCTGAAGATAAACGAGAGCAGTCATCCATTTACCAGCTCTAATGGTGGGCATACACGGTGTGTTTCTTTCTTATCAATGCTGATGGGCTTGATTGATAATATCCGACAGGTCCGATCACGAATGAATTGATTCCCCGCTCGATTCCCGCCCGTGGACAATGGCAGGGAATCGAGCGGAAGATAAGTGGCGCCGGCGGCGACTAGCAGTAATCAATTCGGGCGCACAAGCGGGTGCGAGGGGACGCGGCAGGAGTCGATCCGGCGGCTAATCGAGCCACCGGATCGCACCATGTATGCCCACCATTAGAAACACAGTTTTATTTTTCTTACTATACTGGCCTTTTCTTTCAGTAGTATATACTTTTCCTTTAAGCACACCTTGCTGCCGGAAAAATATTTTCAAATAGAATAGCTAAATACACAGCAATGCAGATTAACACTAATCCATGGAATAAATAGCTAATTAGGATAAAAGTCACTTCCTGTTTCCACTTCTAGGACATTAATGCCTCTCATTTACATACCAAATAGTGATAAGAGATAATTTTTTTTCTCACTGTTAACAGTTTTTGATGAGACAGGAGTGTAACTAAAAATTCTTATGCTGGGAATACACCATGAGGTTTTTGTTTTTTTTGACAGATAGATGGCTCGATAGATCATTTCCAACAGGTCCGACCTGATTTCGACTGTTTTTCTGATCGTTTTTTTCATCGAAGTGAATGGAAATCGATCGGAAAAACGATCGGACAGTAAGTCTGTCGAAAAAACTCATTGTGTATTCCCAGCATTATGGTCCTTCACCCCTGTCAAACTCCTCCACCTTCCAAAGTAAAGTAATTTTCTCTGAGCATTTAGTGCACATACAACACAGAATTTGCTGAAACCGAGGAAACAAAATATGGAGACTAACTGCTGGACATTTCAAAATGTTATGCTATTCTTGCCTGAAATAAGATTTCATCTACTGAACATTTTAGGGTCTCTTTTCTTGTACTTTTAGTTTTACAATCTGACAAATAACTTTAAAATCGTTGACAATTCTTGCCTTTAGCCAGGCCAAAGCAACACCCAGGCCCTTATTCAGTTTACTTTTTCTCCAAAAGATTATTTTTCATCTTTTGTTTAAAATAACTTTTCAGCACCCTGGAATTAAAAAAAATCGTACCAAAAAGTAAGTTAAATAGTAACTGTCGGGCGTAAAATAAAAAATCAATTCTTTATTTTTCTCTGGCAAACAAGTAATAAGGATGCTAACCAGGTAATCCAAAAGTTAAAATCACTATTACTTTTCTTGTTGATAAATGATCATTCCCCAGTTTATCTGACTCTTATTTGGTACACACAACATTTGGTACACAAAAAGGAAGTTGCAGGGCATGCTGGGTTGTCCTTTTTTGCTTCTATACTTCCCCTCAGACTTAACTAAAGCAGCCTGATTGGCTGAAGCCTCTTTCCCTACTGTTTCCCCCTCCCACACCTCTGTTCCTCTCTGATTAGCCAATATTTCTCATGCTGAGACAATGCACTTTCTGTAGTAAAGGGCAGGCAAATCAGGCAGAGGATAGTAAGGGAGGAAATTACACAAGGATTGGCTTAAAAATAGCCACAGTTAAGATGGGAAATGCTAAGAAGGATTTTCTCTTTTTTTACTGTAGAAAAGTCACAAAAATCAAAATGTGGACAGTGCAATATATATGTTGTATAAGTAGAGCAAGTATTCAGCTACTTATATATGTGTTGTTTTTTTCCCTGAGATAGTATGGCTGACAGCTCCTCTTTAAAAGGCACTGTCAATTCTGAGTATTTTCTTGCTTTCTGGTAGCTTAAAAGACATGTTATTGACAAGTTATGAAAATATTACCTAGGAGAAAAGTTAGGAGAAAAAGTGAATTAAATTGAAGCCCAGGCCCATATGCAATTAGCTTTTTCACCTTAGTTTTCTCCTAGAAGATACTTTTTCATCTTCTATTTAAAATAACTTTACAGTAGTTTACAACTGAAAAAGTACCAAAAAATTGGTGAAAAAGTACTATCAAAATATTTTGAGTAATTTTTTTTTGCTAGCTGGTGGCTTAAAAGGCATTTTATCAACAATTTTGAAAATATCACCTAGGAAATAACTGAGGAGAAAAAGTGAATTGCATATGGCCCCAGACTCTTTTTACTATGGTACCATGCTGTTGTAATCCGTGACTATAATGTAAGTTAGCACTGTTTTGTTGAACTAAGCAAAGCTTTCCCTAAAAAGGACTTGATCTAATCTGGATGTCAGCATATTTTGCTCCACAGCCTGTATTTTTTTGTTCAGCATTAAAAGAGTTCAGGACAATCAGGTAGTGGTTTGCATTCAAGAATGCAGACAGGTACTCCTTTGCATGAAATAATGCCAACTTGCATTTGTGAATATAGCAATGAACTCGGCTCAGAGCCAATGGCCCTTATGCAATTAACTTTTTTCCCCAGAGTTATCTGAGTTTTCTCCTAGGAGGTAATTTTCACCTTCTCTTTAAAATAACTTTTCAGCAAGTTACAATTGAAAAAGTACCCAAATGTTGTTGAAAAGTACTGTCGAAAATATTTTGAGTATTTTCTTGCTTGCTGGTGGTTTAAAATGCATTTTATGACAAGGTGTGGAAATATCACCTAGGTGAAAATTTAGGAGAAAACGTAAATTGCATATGGGCCTATGGGTTTGGGGAGTGTTCCTGAGCCCATACAGTGTTTTCCAATCCATTACAAAATCCTGTCTATTTTTAATGCACTGCCAAAATGTCACGGCTACATTTAGTAACAGAACAATAGATTACAATTTACAGCAAAGACTCAGATGGAAACCACAAATGTGAAATAAGAAAAGGTTTATTGTCAATCAGTGCAAAGATATACAAATGAGCAACGGCAAATCCCCACAGTGCAACCCACATAAGACACAGCAATCCTAACTATCTATCTATCTACAGGTAGTCCCCCGACTTACAAACGTCCGTGATTCAAATGACCCGCCGATACGAGTGAGCCGTCTATCCCATCGCATGACATTGGGGGATCCCCTTGCGCTTCCATCTGACCCTGTCCTGCAAGCCCGAAAAGAATGCAGACGTAATCTGCTCACCTCCACCCTGGAGTCCGTCACTGTGCGACATTCCTCTCTTCTTAAAGCTCACTCTAGCATCCAACATCACCTAGTGCATGGCGTGTGTAATTATGCGTCATGCAGGAGGAGATGTCCGGGCGCTAGAGTGAGCTGTAAGAAAAGAGTAATGTCGCACAGTGATGGACTCCAGTAGGGAGGTGAGTAGATTACATCTGCCATATACTCAATAAGCACAGGACGGGGAGGCAGGGGACATGGAAGCAGATCAAAGGCCATAGGGATACGAAGCAGGCACAGGGGGACATGAAGAACACTCAGGGGGGGCACAAAGCAGGCACAGGGGGGACATGAAGCAGGCACAATGGGGCATAATAATGGATAGTTGGACACAAAAGAGGAACAAGGGGACACAAGAAGTTACAAATGCGGATAGGAGGTGGCAAATAGAGGGACACAGTGGAGGCAGAGGGGGACACTGGTGGCAAAGGAGGGTTTAGAGGAGGCATGAGGAACAGAGGGGGACACTGGAGGCAAAGGGGGGGCACAGAGGAGGTACAGGGGGAAATAGGTGGAACAGCGGACAGACTTAAGAATACATTCAGGTAAAGAACAAACACACAGTCCTGATCTCATTCTTTAACCTCTTGCCGATTGCTCCATGCTAATTGGCGTGAACACAGCGGCAGCCCCAGGACCACTCCACGCAGATCGGCGTGAAGTGCTCGGAGTGGGGATTGCAGGGGATAGCGCGCGCCGATGTGCGTGTATCCCCGCTGGAATGACCGAGCTCCGCTCCGCCAGCAGCGATCGCCACTCGGAGACTGTTAGACTGCGAAACCGCCGTCTATTTACTAGGTACAGCGCTGCGAACTAAGGCAGCGCTGCACAGCAGACAGCCGTGTCACTCGGCTGACCCCTTCAGATGCACAAAGGCGATCCACTGTCATAGGCTGAAGCCTACGACAGCCAATCATGCTGATTGGCTGGTGATGACGCAAGACTGCGAAACCGGTCGGGAAGGTAACAGGCGGCACCATTGTCTATTGATCTACGATTGACCATTACATGCGCGCTAATCTTCCGGGGTTCACAGTTTATGGGCCCCGTATGTGAGTTATTGTTTTTATATCTACTACCTTTTAAAAACTCCAAGAGAAGGTACCCAGCACCGTCTTCAAGTGTATGATAAGCTCTTTTATTTATTTAAAGCATCAGAAAGACAAAAAGGGCAAGTCTGTGCGACGTTTCGAGAGGCGACTCCTCTCTTTCTCAAGCTGACAAGCCCACTGAATACATGAAACACAATCAGCCTTAAATAGTCCTTGCTCCACTAGGGAGCCAATCAGAATGGTCTGGACGCCCTGTCATCAACCAATTAGGCTAAGTTCCTGCTTGTAGGCCCTCCCATCTGGTGGAGGACCTGATGGGGAACTACATCTATTTATACACTCCAATCATTTTAAAATGACCACTGGAGGGCCGACCAATGAGGGTAGAGCATGTTCTAAATAGAAAAAAGATCACTCAACCGTCACGCGGAAATCCGCATTGGAGATCCGCATATGGTTGAAGTCAATGCGTATGCGTAAAAACATACGCGTAAAAACACGTTCCAATCCAATTGCCACTAGGCAATCCGCATTGGAGATCCGCATACGCGTAAAAACCCGGAAGCAAAAATCGTTTAAACCATAGACGTTTCAATCCAATCGCCTATACCGGGTATGCATTAAACTTATACTTTCAGATTAAAAAGTGTACATGCTCCTGACCCTAATGGAAATGAGTGTTGACAATAAAATAAGAGAAATCTGAAAAATGAAAGTGAGGAACTTTTATCCAGAAACTTGGAGAAATATCGTAAAGAACTTGAAAGTGTTAAACGTCAGAAGTTCCAACGGGACTCACTTGATTATGAGAGTGGTTATGTATACATATGGCAAAAACAACCTTCCTCTAATTTGTCCCGTGGGCCGGGTAAACCTAGACCCCGTCTCAGAGGAGCTCCACCTAAGGGTCCACGGCCTGTACAACCTCGACCCATTCATGATTCTATAACAACTACAGAGGAAGAGCAATCAGAATCCGATTTTTTTGCCCTCGGACAGTTCGGCCAATATCCTTCCAGACGGATGAGGAGAGGTGGGAGAAAATATCAGCTTGCCAAAAAGCACAAAGAAACGCGTCGAACCCTCGGGCTCTCCAATGACACTCAGAGAACGCAAGAATCCTTAGTCATTAATATTTCTTCATATGCCTTGGATGATATTCAGATCAGGGTACTCAATCGAGGTCTTTCATTCAGTATTACCAATGATGGGGACTCACTCCAATTGGAATATGATCTTTGGGCTTTTGCAAGGACTTTGAAGTTGAAATGTTTTTTTAGCAATCTTCCGAAACCAACTCAGGTTCCTTTACCAACTATGGGGCCCTTGAGACTTAAGGACACTCCATTACGAAATAAGAACTCTTTCTGCCCCCCTTCCAACCAAGTGATTGATACATTCTTAGGGAATGTGCAACGGGACATTCAGGAGCTACAAGGATCTGGTTCTCAAGCAATGAAGAATACCGGTTATGCATTAAACTTATACTTTCAGATTAAAAAGTGTACATGCTCCTGACCCTAATGGAAATGAGTGTCAACAATATAATAAGAGAAATCTGAAAAAATGAAAAAAGCAAATGACAAAACTAACGCTAGGTGTCTGGCGGCCACCCACAGCGGCGGCCAGACACTGAACATCGCAACAAGGACAATAATCATATCTCACCCTTCCAGATTGGCGTCCGCCTCAATAGCGCCGGCCAGTCTGGGCCGGCGAGAACAAAAATTACCAATTCTGTCCCGACTGGCGTCCATCCCTGGTGGCCAGTCGGGAAAGAAACAGGCAAACAATCAAAAAGATATTTTAAAGGCCTGCCAGGACTGGCGGTCACATATCAGCGGCGGCCAGTCCATGAGAGCCAACAAATCAACATAATCAAAGAATAAAAAATAATACATTTCTCTATAAACCCGTCTCCCCCCCCGACCGGCGGCCACCAAATGCCGTCGGTCGGGAAGGGTCAGGGAAAAAAAGAAAAAACAGAACCAACCCAAAGAGAAGACTCCAGGCGTCCAGACCAAAAAAACAATCAGCAAGACATCTATCTATAAACACATGGACCCAACTCGCACTCCCAGTTAAGACTCCCTGGACCAAGGGCATCCAGCTTCCTAATCCAAAACAACTCCCGTCTCAATAATAATTTGACCCTATCACCCCCCCCCCCCCCGGGGGGACTGAGTCAATCACCTGGACCCTCAACTGGCTAACATTATGGCGACAGGCAGAAAAATGGCTAGCAACCGCTTGTTCAGATGTGCCCGAGCGGATAGCTGACTTATGTGCGGAGATGCGCATTTTAAGTATCTGTGTGGTCATCCCCACACAAATCAATCCGCAGGGGCAACGAAGAAGATATACAACATATGCAGAGTCACATGTGTAATAGTCATTGATTGAAAAACGTTTCCCTGTAGTAGGGTGTGAAAGTATCTCCTTTAACCACTTGAGGACCCACCCTTTACCCCTCCTTAAGGACCAGCGCTGTTTGTTGTGATCTGTGCTGGGTGGGCTCTGCAGCCCCCAGCACAGATCAGGGTGCACGCAGAGCGATCAGATCGCCCCCCCTTTTTTCCCCCCTATGGGGATGATGTGCAGGGGGGGTCTGATCGCTCCTGCGTGCAGGCTAGTTGCGGGGGGGGGGAACCTCAAAGCCCCCCTCCGCGGCGACATTCACCCCCTCCTTCTCCAACCTCCCTTCCCCGGTGATCCGGGCTGTAACGGGACGCTATCCGTCCTGTGCAGCCAGTGACAGGACGTCCCCTGTCACATGGTGGCGATCCCCGGCCGCTGATTGGCCGGGGATCGCCGATCTGCCTTACGGCGCTGCTGCGCAGCAGCGCCGTACAATGTAAACAAAGCGGATTATTTCCGCTTGTGTTTACATTTAGCCTGCGAGCCGCCATCGGCGGCCCGCAGGCTATTCACGGAGCCCCCCACCGTGAATTGACAGGAAGCAGCCGCTCGCGCGAGCGGCTGCTTCCTGATTAATCAGCCTGCAGCTGGCGACGCAGTACTGCGTCGCTGGTCCTGCAGCTGCCACTTTGCCGACGCACGGTATAAGCGTGCGGTCGGCAAGTGGTTAACAATGGAATTACACATATGGCACGACAAACAGGGAAAAGTCCCTTTTCTTGTAGTAGTTAAATTAGCAGTCCGAGAGCCAATATCTGCCCTCACCAAAGTGTCACCAACTGTAGGAGCCCGTCTATATGACATAAGTGGATATTCCTGAAATTCCCTAACTTGTGGAAAGCCTTGTTTTAATAAAGGCCAATGTTTTCTAACAATTTTCTCAATCGGTTTGGAATTGGTTGAAAAGGTAGTAACAAGAGGAATTCGATCGATATGTCTGGAGCATGGTCTTTTAATTGAGGAGGATCGACTAAAAGGATTACACAAATCTAGAGGATAATCTCTGAACAAATCTATTGGCCATTTCTTTCAGACGTGTGTCTCTCAATGTAGCATCAGACACTATTTTATTAACACGTTCAAATTGATTTTTTGGAATATTATTAGCAATATGAGAAGGATGGAAACTCCTATAATGGAGTAATGCATTTCTGTCAATAGATTTCCTAAATAGATCGGTGGTCAATTATCTTCCAATTTTTGTGACCACCGTATCCAAGTAGGATACAGAGTGAGTACTACAAGTGCACGTAAGGGAAATGTATGGACAGCATGCATGTAGATCTTTAATAAAGCATTTGAGGGTCAAACGTGGCCCCGCCCAGATCATAAAAACATCATCAATGTATCTCCACCACCCCTTGGAGTGGTGGAGAAACAATTGATTCGTGTACACAAATGAATCTTCGTAAAGACCCATGTATAAATTGGCATAAGTCGGGGCCACGTTTGACCCCATAGCTGTACCTCAGCTGTACCTCTGCATTGTTCATAAAACATGTTCTCAAATAAGAAATAATTCCTCCTCAAGATCACCTCCAACAGATCGATAAGAAAACGTCTCTGATCATCAAAAACATCTGAACAGGTTTGCAAATAGTGAGAGACCGCCTCCACACCTCCATCATGAGGGATGGAGGTGTAGAGTGACTCTACATCAATTGTAACCAATAAGTCATCATCATCTAAATTTTCAAATGTATCAATCACCTCCAGGAACACTTGAGTGTCCCTAAGGTAAGACGGTAAAGCTACTACCATAGGTCTAAGAATGCAATCTAAGTATTTAGCAATTGGAGAAAATAATGAATTTACACCTGCAACGATTGGCCGACCAGGTGGATCGACCAATCGTTTGTGTATTTTTGGAAGCACATACATAACAGGAGTTACAGGGTTGTCCTGAACCAGAAAAGTAGCTAGATCCCTATCTATGATGTTGTTGTCCAGAGCATTCTTTAACAAACGATCAATCAACCTTCTCAGATCCCAAATTGGGTCTTGATCTAAAACTCTAGACACTTCTATCCCCCAACTGACGTAAAATCTCTGCACGATAATTAGCAGTGTCCATTACGACAACTGAGCCCCCCTTATCGGCGGGCTTAATTGTTAGGGCCTTATTGGCCTTAAGACATTTAAGAGCTTCCTGTTCTTGTTTATTAAGATTCTTCATTGCTTGAGAACCAGATCTTTGTAGCTCCTGAATGTCCCGTTGCACATTCCCTAAGAATGTATCAATCACTTGGTTGGAAGGGGGGCAGAAAGAGCTCTTATTTTGTAGTGGAGTGTCCTTAAGTCTCAAGGGCCCCATAGTTGGTAAAGGAACCTGAGTTGGTTTCGGAAGATTGCTAAAAAAACATTTCAACTTCAAAGTCCTTGCAAAAGCCCAAAGATCATATTCCAATTGGAGTGAGTCCCCATCATTGGTAATACTGAATGAAAGACCTCGATTGAGTACCCTGATCTGAATATCATCCAAGACATATGAAGAAATATTAATGACTAAGGATTCTTGTGTTCTCTGAGTGTCATTGGAGAGCCCGAGGGTTCGACGCGTTTCTTTGTGCTTTTTGGCAAGCTGATATTTTCTCCCACCTCTCCTCATCCGTCTGGAGGGATATTGGCCGAACTGTCCGAGGGCAAAAAAATCGGATTCTGATTGCTCTTCCTCTGTAGTTGTTATAGGGTATAGAATCATGAATGGGTCGTGGTTGTACAGGCCGTGGACCCTTAGGTGGAGCTCCTCTGGGACGGGGTCTAGGTTTACCCGGCCCACGGGGCAAATTAGAGGAAGGTTGTTTTTGTCATATGTATACATAACCACTCTTATAATCAAGTGAGTCCCGTTGGAACTTCTGACATTTAACACTTTCAAGTTCTTTACGATATTTCTCCAAGTTTCTGGATAAAAGTTCCTCACTTTCATTTTATCTGATTTCTCTTATTTTATTGTCAACACTCATTTCCATTAGGGTCAGGAGCATGTACACTTTTTAATCTGAAAGTATAAGTTTAATGCGTACCCGGTATAGGCGATTGGATTGAAACGTCTATGGTTTAGAGGATCTTTGCTCCCGGGTTTTTACGCGTACGATTGTACGCATACGCATTGACTTTAACCATATGCGGATCTCCAATGCGGATTGCCGTGTGGCAATTGGATTGGAACGTGTTTTTACGCGTATGTTTTTACGCATACGCATTGATTTTTAACCATATGCGGATTTTCAATGCGGATTTCCGCGTGACGGTTGAATGACGTTTTTTCTATTTAGAACATGCTCTACCCTCATTGGTCGGCCCTCCAGTGGCCATTTTAAAATGATTGGAGTGTATAAATAGATGTAGTTCCCCATCAGGTCCTCCACCAGATGGGAGGGCCTACAAGCAGAAACTTAGCCTAATTGGTTGATGACAGGGCACCCAGACCATTCTGATTGGCTCCCTAGTGGAGCAAGGACTATTTAAGGCTGATTGTGTTTCGTGTATTCAGAGGGCTTGTCAGCTTGAGAAAGAGAGGAGTCGCCTCTCGAAACGTCGCACAGACTTGCCCTTTTTGTCTTTCTGATGCTTTAAATAAATAAAAGAGCTTATACTACACTTGAAGACGGTGCTGAGTCTCTTCTCTTGGAGTTTCTGCTTGCTGTACCTGGAGACAGAGGGACAACGACCAATAGCACGTTGCATCTAGATGGTTGGGTGCTGCCTGTAACTACTCGTCTACTACTACTACCTTTTAAAGAAATGTTATCTAAATAAACGGGTTACGCTTAGATATTGCCGTTTTTGTTTTCCTATATAAATTCCTGAAACTTTACCTCCATACGGATGTCCATGACTTTCTAAACCTGAAACTTTACCTCCATACGGATGTCGAATGACTTTCTAAACCTGCGCTGACCTTTGATGTATGCCTGACTTCCGAACTTTTGGACATTGTTCTTCTCAGCGGCGGTTCCATTGTTCCTTGGCGCCGATATATTTGCTATTATAAGTGGTTAATTAGTGATGGACGCAAAGCTGAAAAAAATGCACCTTTTTTCAAAATAAAATATTGGTGTCATACATTGTATTAGGAAAATATTTTAAAGGTTGCAATAACTGGGACAAATAGGCAAATAAAATGTATGGGTTTTATCCACAGCAGAACGTTTTATTTTAGAACTATAATGGTCAAAAACTGAGAAATGATGATTTTTTTTCCATTTTATTTCTCACATTACAGTAGACCTCGTAAGTCCTTTAAGGGAAATAAAACCCTCAGTGGTTGTCACGGAACAGCCGTGAGAAACAAAACGCAATCGCGGTCAGTTTGCGACACAATCGTTAAACCGAGATATGAAATGTAATCTCCCTCTGCTCTAGGAGCAGCTGGGAGGTTTTGGTCTTAGCTGAAAGAATTCCTGTAGAAGGCTGGAGGGAGGTGTTGATTAGCTGGGACAATACTTATGCCTGAGGAGGATGTTTATTTTTAATTACCTCAGAGTCACCAGATGGGGACTCTATTCAGAGAAAGGCTTCCCTCACAGCAGGGGGCTATCCAAAACCTGCTTTCACCCAGACTATCCGGCACCGACCAAGGGCCATCTGTATGGTTTCTTGTCGATTATATGGCAACTGTACATCGCATAAGCTGCTACCACTTTGAGAGACAAGTGGCAGCCATTTTGTTTGAACTTTGCTGAAACTGAAAACTAAAGGAACTCTACAAGTTTTTCCCAGAATGGACATATTTCCACAAACCCTAAGTATTTTCTTCCTTTTTATTTCACACTGGCTATTAATGTTTCAATAATTGTTGATTTTAATAATTTTCTGTACATATTAATTATTTATCTTTCACGTAAATAAAGACTTTATCAAAGTTGTTTACTGTTCCGCTACACCTGCTATACATACATACACAGAAACTGAACTCGGGTCTCTGGAGAGACGCTACCATTGTTGATATCTAGACAGAATACAGCGTGTTTTAACCGTTTTATTTGCAGGATTAGTCAGTCAGTCGGTAGGGTCCACTGGCCCATACCAGTGGTGGTGGCAGATATACCCTGAAATAGTGTGTAAGTTGTGAGTACCGTAACCTCACAGGCTCCCTTCTGGTCAGGCTGCTGCCCAAATTCAGTTGACTTCCATGCACCGATTGCGACGACAGTTTGCATGGTCTGTGTGCTGAAACCGATTGGAAGGCAATTTGCATTCCGACCACTAGGGCTCCTGTGACAGTGGTTGGCAGTGGTTGGGATCTGTGTTGTGCTGAAAGTATCTAAGATAGCGCTAGCGCTATCAAGAAACGAACTAATTTGTTGGTGTAGCTGGAATGCAATATATTTTTTATATATACAGAGAGACTGTGTAGCCAGTACCCCTCCCCAAAAGTTTTATTTTATTTGGCGTGGAAATGTCCGGGAATTACAAGAACATGTGCCTGGCGGACCTGCAAACTCTTTGCCGAGCGAGAGGCATTGACGTCGGCCGCAAGAAACACCAGGACCTGGTAACGGACTTGTTCCAATAGGAAACCCAGCAACTGCGGGAGCCGGGTGTGTCCGCTGAAGTGGATACCAGCCCATCTGACCCAAGTCAAGGGGAACCAGAGACTGAAGATTCTGAGCGTACAGAGGTTGAGCATCCTGCGGTCCCTGTCGCAACAGTTACGCCAGAGACTGTCAGTGTGGACCCCAATCCCAGAGTTTCTGAAAGTACTCGTTTGGAACCGGCCAGTACTGGACTGTCCATTTGTACTGATCCTCTAATGCAGCAGGCATTACGAAAGCTGATGGACACTGACCTGGAAAAGTACATGCCAGGCTGCAGAAGCACGTGAGGCGTGCCAATCTGCAGAACGCCACGCGGAGAGGAATGCTGCTGAGCGAGAACGGGAGCTCCAATGACAGCATGATCTAGACATGACAAAAGTTCAACAGGCCAGCCGGAGTTCCCCGCCCAGCCTCCCCACTAAAGGAACTGCATCACCCGTAAGTGCAAAATTTAAATTTGCTAATATTGAAAAAGACACTGACATTGACTTCTTTTTGCGATCTTTTGAAAAAGCATGCCGTCAGTATCGTCTGTCCCAAGACCAGTGGGCCAGACATCGGACACCTTCGCTGCGCTGCAAAGCGTTTGATGCTTTCGCAGAGTTACCTGCGGAAAAAGATAATGATTATGCTGCTATAAAAGACGCTATCATTACCAAATACCAGCTGACGCCAGAAGCCTATCGCAAACAGTTCAGGTCCTGGCAGAAAAAGTCTTCTGATTCGTACCTAGATGTGGTCAGCAGCTTGCTCACCACCCTCCGCCAGTGGATTCTAGGCCTCACCAAAGGGTCTTATGGTGTCCTGGAGAACGTGATAGTCCTAGAACAATTTCTGGACATTTGCCCTGCTGATGTACGACAGTTTGTGCTGGAGCGCAAGCCTGCATCAGCAACTGTCGCTGCAGACCTTGCTGAAACTTTTGCAACTACCCAGGTGCCTGACACATGCAGAACTGCCCCATCCAGCTGGAGAGGAGGTCAGCCCAATACTCTGGCAGACTCTCCTGCCCCTGTGAGCCGTCAGTCATAGAGGCCACCCAGCGCAGCTGCTGCGCCCAGGCCTAAAGCACCTGAGGGGGTCACCTGTCACTACTGCCACAAGACGGGACACATGAAGGTTACCTGTCCGGAGCGGAGGCAGACCACACCAACACCTGGACCACCTGCACCTCGCCCACGGCAGACACCACCCGCCAGTGTACCCCAACCAGGAGCAGCCTCCAACATGATGTTTGCCAAGGGGGCAGGGAACTCCCCCATCACGAACAATCACCAGCTGGTTACTGTGAATGACCAGCTCGTCACTGGTTTCCATGACACCGGAGCAGATGTCACTCTGATGCCTGCACACCTTGTCCCCGCAGAGGACATCATTCATGACAAGTACCTCACCCTCACTGGAGTGGGGGGCACTCTTTCTCACATTCCCCAAGCTCGAGTGTCCATCGACTGGGGGGTGGGAGTTCAAAAGAAGGTTGTTGGGATCCTGGACCAACTGCCGGTCCCTGTTTTGCTGGGGACCGACTTGGGCAAGCTGGTGTCGTACTATGAACCTACACCAAGCCCTGTGGAATGCCAGGACGAAGACGGACTCTCTGCCCACACCCAGGTACTTTGCACCCAGGGGCAAGAACAGGGAGAGGTGGGTTGAACGTGCCCAGTTCAAAGGTACCGGGTTTCATAGTACCTGTGTTTGATGTCCAAACTGTCTGCGATGAAAATGTTCCTGTCACTGTTATTAATGCTTGTAACAATGATGTTACTGGCCTCAAAAGCGGATAGATGTGACGAACTGCTGCCGCTCATGTACCATTTGCCAAAAGGTAAAAAGGGCTGGGAATCCCCGCAAAGCTCCCTTGTGTCCATTGCCAATCATAGGTGAGCCCTTTCACAGAGTGGCAGTCGACATAATTGGACCGTTGCCCACTCCCAGCAGCAGTGGCAAAAGGTACATCCTGACGGTGGTGGATTACGCCACCCGCTATCCTGAGGCCATGGCACTTTCCTCCCTGAGGGCGGACAAGGTAGCTGACGCGCTACTTAACATTTTATCCCGAGTCGGGTTCCCTGCGGAGATGCTCTCTGATCAGGGATCCCAGTTTATGTCCGGACTCATGGAGGCCCTGTGCAAAAAGATACAGATGACGCACATTGTCTCCAGTCCCTACCACCCGCAGACCAATGGACTGTGTGAAAGGTTCAACGGGTCACTGAAGCAAATGCTGACCACGTTTGTTGAGTCGCAAGGTGGGGACTGGGAACGATACCTGCCTCATCTGTTGTTTGCGTACAGGGAGGTGCAGCAGGAATCTACCGGATTCTCCCCGTTCGAGCTCCTGTATGGTAGGAATGTCCGAGGACCCCTACAATTAATGCGGGAGACGTGGGAGAGCAAGGGTGACCCCACAGATGTCTCTGTAGTTGATTATGTTCTCAAGTTCAGGGACAAGTCCCTCACGGAAATGGTAACAGAAAACATGGCCCAGGCCAAACAAAAACTCTGGTATGACCACACTGCTGGAGAGAGGTCATTTGAAGTAGGGGACAAAGTGTATGCCCTTCTTCCAGTGAGGCGAAACAAGCTGCAAGCAGCCTGGGAGGGACCCTACACTATAGTGCAACGGTTAAACCCTCTGACATATCTGGTGAACATGGGAGGCAGGAAACAGAAAAGCTTTCATGTCAACAAGCTGAAGGCCCACCATGACCGGACCAAGTATGTGCTGCCCGTGTGTAGCCGGTTAGAGCAGGGGGAGGCAGACCCTCTGTTAGACCTACTGGCTGACATACGAGATGTGGACAGTGACCTAAACGTCAACCCACAACTCTCCTCGTCCCAGCAAGAGCAGTTGCAGGAGGGGCTGGGTCCGTACCAGCACACCTTCTCTGGTGTCCCGGGGCGGACCAGTCTGGCAGTGCATAGGGTAGATACGGGAACCCATCCCCCCCATCAGGCAATCTGCTTACTGCGTCTCCCCAGAGGTGCAAGTGGACATGCAGAAAGACGTGAGGGAGATGCTGGAGCTAGGGGTTGTCCAAAAGTACTGTAGTGCCAGGGCAGCCCCTGTTGTCCTGGTCCCCAAGAAGGACCAGACAACTCGGTTCTGCATGGACTACAGGAAGTTGAACGCCATCACCACTTCAGACGCCTACCCCATGCCTCACATCGATGAGTTGTTGGATACGCTGGCGTCTGCCAGGTACCTATCAATCATGGATCTGAGCCTGAGTACTGGCAGATACCACTTGCACCTGACGAAAGGTCAGGCCTTCATCACCCCTTTCGGCCTATTCGAGTTCACGATGATGCCCTTTGGGATGAAGAACGCCCCTGCCACGTTTCAGCGGGCCATAAACGACCTGCTGGAGGGGATGCAAGGGTTCGCTGTAGTGTACTTGGACGACATTGCGGTGTTCAGCTGCAGTGGTGCTCAGCAGAGCTCGAATATTCGAGTAGCTCTAATATTCAAGTTCTTTTTCAGCTATTCAAGCTCGGTATTCGAGCTCCGAATAGCTGCAGCTATTCGAATGGGCTATTCGAGTAAACGCGAATAGCCCATTCACTATTCGAGCTATTCGAGCAAACGGCGCTATTCGAGCTCAAATACCGAGCTCGAATAGCGTCATAGCCCAGATTGATGTCCTTAGAGCCAATCAGAGGGCTCCCAGGCCCTCTGACGGCAGCCAATCACAGAGGGGGACCCTGGCCAGCCCCTACCCTATAAATAGCGGCCACCATGTTCCGTTTCTCCGTCCTTGCCTGAGACTTGCATAGAGAGAGAGTTGCTCCTTTGTGCTTTGGCTTAGCAAGAGCTCTATTGTGGTAATTTACCTAGCGTTTTTGCTCACATACACCTCCTATACACACCTATATTGTTGTTAGTTAGATAGACATTGTATTTTAGTTAGTAGCTTTTGTGTTACATAGAGACAGGCCAGCTGCTGCAGGCTTACAGCTTTAGGCCTCAGGGCCTGCCTGTGTGGGCAGCTGTCCTCCTGTCCTCTGTTAGTTTATTTCTCATTAGTATTAGACAGTATTAGACAGTATTAGATAGTATTAGACAGTATTTCTGCTGTCCTTTACTACTTAGTGATTGTATTTTGTATTGTAGTTATATACTGTAACTGTACTAGGACACTCACTGTCACTGTTCATAGGCTACTAGCTCCTGCGTGTGCTTGCACTCACTGTCTGTGTACACACACTCTATTTCCTTCTGAATAGTTATATACTGTAACTGTACTAGGACACTCACTGTCACTGTTCATAGGCTACTAGCTCCTGCGTGTGCTTGCACTCACTGTCTGTGTACACACTCTATTTCCTTCTGAATAGTTATATACTGTAACTGTACTTGGACACTCACTGACTGTCACTGTTCATAGGCTACTAGCTCCTGCGTGTGCGTGCACTCACTGTCTGTGTACTGTACACACACTCTATTTCCTTCTGAATAGTTATATACTGTAACTGTACTAGGACACTTACTGACTGTCACTGTTCATAGGCTAGCTCCTGCGTGTGCGTGCACTCACTCACTGTCTGTGTACTGTACACACACTCTATTTCCTTCTGAATAGTTATATACTGTAACTGTACTAGGACACTCACTGACTGTCACTGTTCATAGGCTAGCTCCTGCGTGTGCGTGCACTCACTCACTGTCTGTGTACTGTACACACACTCTATTTCCTTCTGAATAGTTATATACTGTAACTGTACTAGGACACTCACTGACTGTCACTGTTCATAGGCTAGCTCCTGCGTGTGCGTGCACTCACTCACTGTCTGTGTACTGTACACACACTCTATTTCCTTCTGAATAGTTATATACTGTAACTGTACTAGGACACTCACTGACTGTCACTGTTCATAGGCTAGCTCCTGCGTGTGCGTGCACTCACTGTCTGTGTACTGTACACACACTCTATTTCCTTCTGAATAGTTATATACTGTAACTGTACTAGGACACTCACTGTCACTGTTCATAGGCTACTAGCTCCTGCGTGTGTGTGTGCACTCACTGTCTGTGTACTGTACACACACTCTATTTCCTTCTGATTACTGATTGATTATTGTAAATTCTACTTCCTGACAGTTACTACTTACTTACTGTAGTAGGGACACTCACTCAGTCACTGTTCATAGGCTAGCTCCTGCACGTGTGTGCGCGTGCGTGCACTCACTGTCTGTAGTGTACACACACTCTATTTCCTTGTGATCACTACTGAATATTGTAACTTCTAGTTTTACTTCCTGACTGTTACTACTTACTTACTGTACTAGGGACACTCACTCACTCTCTGTTCATAGGCCAGCTCCTGCGCGTGTTTGCGCGTGCGTGCACTCACTGTCTGTAGTGTACACACACTCTATTTCCTTGTGATTACTACTGATTATTGTAACTGCTAGTTGTACTTCCTGACTGTTACTACTTACTTACTGTACTAGGGAGTCGGGACACTCACTCAGTCACCTCACCCACCAACCCACTCCATTAAAGTACCCCACTTTTCACCTGCCCTTTTCAAAAACTTTTGTGTTTACGCCCAAAACATCGAAGATGTCTGGAAGTGGCAGCCAGCGCGGTTTGGGCAAGGGGAAGGGCAGCAAGGGAATCAGGAGGAGAGGGAGCAGCATTGTGGCAAGCCGCGGGCGTGGCCGCGCCACCATGCACAGTTCCGCAGCAGCAGCGTCAGTGGCTAACATTCCTCCCATAGCCACTGGCCGTGGACGCCTTGGGCGCCGCCCAGCAGGAGCATCTGCAACTCACGCTGCAGAGACACAGCAGCAGCAGCAGCGTGTAGCACCTGCTCCGATTTTCCTCCAGCCGGGTCGGAAACGTCCCATTGAGGAAAAGGATGCGGACACTGTGGTGCAACTGATGACGGAGGATTAGCAGCCTGCCATCAGCTCTGCATCCGAGGCCTCCACCCTCACCACCACCACCACCCCTGTTCGCAGCAGCCGCCCAGCAGGGCCTGGGGAGGAGGCCAGTTCACAGTCAGTCGCCGACCTGTCACTCAGCACTCTTTTGACCCCAGGCATGATGCGTCAATTGTCTGCTGTTGTTGGCGATTTGGAGGAGGAGATGCTGATGGGCACTTTGGGGGATGAGGGATTGGACAGCAAGACTGTGGCGACAGTCAAGCAGCCCATCCATGCATCAGGAGAGGAGTTTGGGGGGTCATCATCCCAGCAGGACATGTTTCAGGAGGGGGAGGCTGATGATGACACGGTGACAGACAGAGACTGGGTGCCACCACCTCCAGGGGATGTCGTCCTCAGCAGCTCTGAGGAGGAGGAGGAGGATGCGCTTGTGGGCCTTGCAAGGAGGTGCATCATTGCAAGCATTGGCAGCAGTAGGCAGGTCCCACAGCCTGCTGGTGTCTCAGGCTCAGCAGCAGCAGCATCTGCCAGTACCACCACCAGCCACACCCAAGCCCCCCCCCCCCCCCAACCACCACAGGGAGACAGGCAGCAGCGGTTCCATGCCGTAGGGGGTTGTTTTTGTCACCAATCTGGCGCTTTTTCACCATGCCCACAGTGTACAGCAAGTACGCCACTTGCAACCACTGTCAGCGGAAGTTGAGCAGAGGTGCAGACCCCTTAAAGAGAACCCGAGGTGGGTTTGAAGAATATTATCTGCATACAGAGGCTGGATCTGCCTATACAGCCCAGCCTCTGTTGCTATCCCAAACCCACCTAAGGTCCCCCTGCACTCTGCAATCCCTCATAAATCACAGCCACGCTGCTGACAAACAGCTTGTCAGAGCTGGCTATGTTTATCTCTATAGTGTCAGTCTGCTGCTCTCCACACCTCCTGCAGAACTCCAGTCCCCGCTGCATCCCTTCCCTCCCTGCTGATTGGAGGGAAGGGACGGGGGCAGGGACCAGAGCTATGCAGGAGGCGGGGGAGCAGCTGAGACTGACACTACAGATGTAAACACAGCCTCACAGCACGGCTGTGATTCATGAGGGATTGCAGAGTGCAGGGGGACCTTAGGGGGGTTTGGGATAGCAACAGAGGCTGGGCTGTATAGGCAGATCCAGCCTCTGTATGCAGATAACATTCTTTAAACACACCTCGGGTTCTCTTTAAAGTTCAGCACCAGCTCGCTCATCAACCACCTTGCTGCGAAACATTTCCACCAGCATGAGGAGTTCCAGAGGCTGAAGGCATCTGGTACTGGCAGTTGCACCACACCCATCACTGCACAGCCTTCAGCAGCAGCAGCAGCAGCAACAGCAGCCACCCGCCCTCCTGCTCCTCCAGCAGCACCAGCAGGAGTGCGGAAACGCACTGCTCCTCCCCCCTCTGCAACTCCTGCCGCTGACACTGAGGCCTGTTCTGGCAGCCAGTCCTCAGTGGCCTCCTCTGCTGTGTCTGCTGATTCCCGTGCCAGCAAAAGGCCACGCCAGAGCCTTTTGAGCGAGTCCTTCCAGGGGGTGGTTAGGGCTCTGCCTCCCAGCAGCCGTCGCGTGCGTCAGCTGAACGGCTTGCTGGCACGGGCCATGTGCTCCCAACTCCTGCCGTACACGCTAGTGCAGGAGGGGAGCGACATTCATGCGCTGCTTGCTTGCGCAGCCCCAGACTGGCAGCTCCCCAGCAGACACTTCTTCGCCCGCAAGGCCATTCCTGCACTGCACCGCTTTGTGATGGCCAATGTGGAGCGAGGGCTGGAGCACGCGGTTGGTGAAAGGGTCCACGTCACCATGGACTCCTGGAGCAGCCGCTTCGGGACAGGCCGCTACCTGTCTTTCACTGTCCACTGGGTCAGCTTGGTGGAAGGGGGTGAGGATGGGAGAGCAGCAGCGGGCACAGCAGCAGCAACACAGTGGGTGGTGCCCCCCCGCAGGGTCAGGGGAACTGCAGCAGGTTCCTCCGATCCTCTGCCATCCTCCGGCACACCTGGCCAAACACCCCGCCTCAGCAGCAGCGTGAAGGCCCGCCACTGCCAAGCGCTGCTGCACTTGGTCAGCCTTGGGAAGACCAAGCTGACGGCAACCCATGTGTTGGCCAAACTCCAGGAGCAGGAGAGGATTTGGCTGACCCCCAGAGGCCTCAGAGTCTGAGAGGTGGTGGCCGACAATGGGGCCAATCTGGTTGCCGCAATAGACAGGGGAAACCTGACCCACATCCCCTGTCTTGCCCATGTGCTGAACCTGGTGGTGCAAAAGTTCTTGCGCACCTACCAGGGGATGGGCGAACTGCTGGAAACGGCAAGGAACGTTGTGCGTCACTTCCGGCGCTCGGCTGCAGCCTGTGCGAGCCTGGAAGACATGCAAAAGGAGCTGGAGCTGCCACGCCATCGGCTGATCCTTGACGTTCCGACTCGCTGGAACTCCACCCTGGCGATGTTGGAGCGTCTGGTTGAACAGAAGCACGCTGTCAACCAGTACCTTGCCCTGGCCACTGTTTCCGCCGCTCAGAGAAGGGACAAGACCAGCAACATCCCGTCCATCGTCCCCGATGATGACTGGAGGCACATGCAGCAGGTGTGCTTAGTGCTGGCTCCCTTTCTGCAGGCCACTAACATGGTGAGCAGGGACCATGCTATGGTCTGCGAGTGGGTGCCCCTGGTTTGTCTGCTGAATAGGGCCCTCGATGCTTTGCTGGAACAGGGAGCGGCAGCCTTGGACCAGCAGGAGCGGCAAGCAGCTGCACAGTCCACCTCTGAGGGGGAGGAGGAGGAGGACTTGGTGGAGGTCCCTGACCTTGCTGCTGATGAGGGGGATCAGCACAGCGCAGCTGAGTTGGTGCGGGGGTGGAGAGAGGATGAGGCGGCAGAGGAGGAGGATGAGGAGGACAGCACTGCCGTCGATGTGCCAGCACACGTGGCCCGCCTCTTCCCAATGGCAGCGCACATGCTGGCGTGCCTGCGCAAGGACCCCAGGGTGATCCAGATGAAGCAGAGGGAGGACATCTGGATCAGCATGATGTTGGACCCACGCCTCAAGGGGAAGTTGAGCCAGTTCCTGCCGCCTGCAGGAGGAGACCCAGCGCAACAAATAAGGAGCTTGCAGCAGGCCCTTGTTGAGCGCTTGGAGGAAGCCTTCCCCCAGCCTTCCACCCCCACTGTCCAGCAGCCAGGACAGAGGCAGCAGCAGGTGCCTGCATCCAGCAGCAGCAAGCGCCCCACAAACCTGCTGTCTCTCAGCCACGAGCTCTACAGGACTGTAGAGGCTCCGGCAGCAGTGACTAGAAAGGAGGTGCATGATGCAGCAGCATCCTCCTCCGGTCACAGCCAGCGCCTGACCCGCATGGTGGCTGACTACATGGGGTCCTACAGCGGGCTTGACAGCAATGCCCCTGTTGATCCCATGGAGTATTGGGTCAAGCGCCTGGAGATCTGGAGCGAGCTGGCGCAGTACGCCCTGGAAGTGCTGTCCTGCCCCCCTTCCAGCGTGCTGTCCGAGCGCTGCTTCAGTGCAGCTGGTGGCGTGGTCACCGAGAAACGCTCACGTCTGTCTCACAAGTCTGTGGACAGACTGACGTTTCTCAAGATGAACCAGGCGTGGGTGGAAGGCGAGTTCCTGGCCCCTGTTGTCGGCGAGAGGGGGACATGAACTGGCTAAGAACCATCGTTAATGTGCCTTACCACCCTTTACCACCTCCTGGCTCCTGCTCACTAAGCCAGCCTGGTTCAGTTTGACTATTACGTCGCCTGCAGCCACACATTTTACACCTACAGTGGGCTGCTGTGTACTGCCCTTCTGCTGTCTGTCTGTGTTTCCCACTGCCAGGGTACACAGAATTACATTCTGCTGCCACTCTGCCACCAGCTATTACGTCAAACAATAGCTATATATCTGTGTAATTGGTTGTACAAACAAAACCAAAAAACCATAAAAAAAAAAAAAAAAGGTTTAATTTTTCTGAGGTGCCCGGGTTGAAAACTGTGTTGTCCCAGTTGTGTATTGGACATGATGTGGGCTGCACGACCGCTGTCTGGGACCTCCTGTTGTGTTTATTTACAGCCCTGGTATCACCGCTAGATACCAGGGCTATTATGTCACGCTGCCTGCCTGCTGCCACACTCACACTACTCCTCCATTCCTCCTGCTGCTGCTGTCTGTCTGTGTTTCCCACTGCCAGGGTACACAGAATTACCTTCTGCTGCCACACTGCCACCAGCTATTACGTCAAACAATAGCTATATATCTGTGTAATTGGTTGAACAAACAAAACCAAAAAACCATTAAAAAAAAAAAAAGGTTTAATTTTTCTGAGGTGCCCGGGTTGAAAACTGTGTTGTCCCAGTTGTGTATTGGACACGATGTGGGCTGCACGACCGCTGTCTGGGACCTCCTGTTGTGTTTATTTACAGCCCTGGTATCACCGCTAGGTACCAGGGCTATTATGTCACGCTGCCTGCCTGCTGCCACACTCACACTACTCCTCCATTCCTCCTGCTGCTGCTGTCTGTCTGTGTTTCCCACTGCCAGGGTACACAGAATTACCTTCTGCTGCCACACTGCCACCAGCTATTACGTCAAACAATAGCTGCTCACATTACTCCTCCATTCCTCCTGCTACTGCTGCTGTCGGTCTGTGTTTCCCACTGCCAGGGTACACAGAATTACATTCTGCTGCCACTCTGCCACCAGCTATTATGTCAAACAATAGCTATATATCTGTGTAATTGGTTGTACAAACAAAACCAAAAAACCATTAAAAAAAAAGGTTTAATTTTTCTGAGGTGCCCGGGTTGAAAACTGTGTTGTCCCAGTTGTGTATTGGACACGATGTGGGCTGCACGACCGCTGTCTGGGACCTCCTGCCTGCTGTGTTTATTTACAGCCCTGGTATCACCGCTAGGTACCAGGGCTATTATGTCACGCTGCCTGCCTCATTGACTGCCTGCTGCCACACACTCATCCTCCTCCTGCTGCTGAATTTACCTCCTGCTGTCTGTGTGTTTCCACTGCCAGGGAGCACATACAATGGCGCTTCCAACATGCGTGCGCCACCAGCTATTTGTTACGCTCAAAAATAGCTGCATTTCTTTAAAAAAAAAAATTGAAAAGAGAAATAAGTGAAGAAGAAGACGATATAGAAGAAGATGAAGAAGATGAAGAAGATGAAGATGAAGAAGATGAAGATGAAGAAGATGAAGAAGAAGAAGGAGAAGAAGAAGAAGGAGAAGAAGAAGAAAAAGAAGAAGAAAAAGAAGGAGAAGGAGAAGAAGAAGAAGAAGAAGAAGAAGAAGAAGAAGAAGAAGAAGAAGAAGAAGAAGAAGAAGAAGAAGAAGAAGAAGAAGATATAGAAGAAGATATAGAAGAAGAAGAAGATATAGAAGAAGAAGAAGAAGAAGAAGAAGAAGAAGAAGAAGTATATACAGTACTGAACAAAATTCTGGACACAACTTCTCTTTTCACCTTTTTTTTTTTTTTAAAGGAACATCCCCACATAATCACTTGCTGTTGTTACTTGGAAAAAAAAGATGTTTCTTGCATCATTCACCCTCAAAACAAGTGTTGGAAGCTATTTAAGGCCAAGTCGAATAGTCAGCTCGAATAATGAGCTCGAATACCGACTCGAATAGTGAGCTCGAAGTCCGAGGTCGAATCTAATAGTAAAAATTATTCGACTCGAAAATTCGACTGACCTTGAATAATTTACTATTCGAATTCGACCAAACTCGAATTTTAAAAAGGGGTATTTGAGCATCACTATTCAGCCCCACCTGGGAGGAACACCTCAAACACCTGTCCCAGGTACTAGAGAGGCTGGCCGCAGCCAATCTGACGGATAAGTTAAGTGTCAGATTGGCATGACCGAGGTGCAGTACTTAGGTCACCGGGTGGGGGGTAACACCCTGAAACCTGACACGGGAAAGGTGGACGCCATCCTGGCATGGCCTCGGCCTATCACGAAAAAGCAGGTCCAGGCGTTCCTGGGGACCGCCGGCTACTATAGGAAATTTGTTCCAGACTATAGTACCCTAGCGAAGCCCCTGACCGAAGCCACTAGCAAGAAACACCCCAAGGTTGTTAGCTGGACCCCCGCTTGCGAGAACGCCTTCCAAGCCTTGAAGCAGGCACTAGCCAGTGCCCCTGTGCTTCAAGCCCCAGATTTCGGTCGTCTGTTTGTTGTGCAAACCGATGCCTCTGACTACGGCCTAGGCGCAGTCCTCAGCCAGGTGGACGGGAAGGGGGATGAACACCCTATCCTCTACCTGAGCTGGAAGCTCCTGCCCCGAGAGGTAGCCTACTCCACAACTGAAAAGGAATGGCTAGCGATCGTGTGGGCCCTACAGAAACTGCAGTCATATCTGTACGGCCACTCCTTCACGATCATTACCGATCATAATCCCCTGAGTTGTCTGAACCGCACTGCAGGGACCAATGGCAAGCTCCTACGGTGGAGCCTGTCATTGCAACAATACGACTTTATGATCCAACACTAAAGCAGGCAGCCGACCCCAAATGCCGATGGGCTGTCCCAGTGTCAGGGGGAACTAGACCCAACAGCGCCAATGGCTGCTATGAAGGATGTCTTGGTGACACCCCTACACAGCATCCAGAGGGGGAGGTGTCACGGAACAGCCGCGAGAAACAAAACAATCGCGGTCGCTTTGCGACACAATCGTTAAACCGAGAAGTGATATGTAATCTCCCTCTGCTCTAGGAGCAGCTGGGAGGTTTTGGTCTTAGCTGAAAGAATTCCTGTAGAAGGCTGGGAGGAGGTGTTGATTAGCTGGGACAATACTTGTGCCTGAGGAGGATGTTTATTTTTAATTACCTCAGAGTCACCAGATGGGGACTCTATTCAGAGAAAGGCTTCCCTCACCGCAGGGGGCTATCCAAAACCTGCTTTCACCCAGACTATCCGGCACCAACCAAGGGCCATCTGAATGCATATGATGTATGGTTTCTTGTCGATTATATGGCAACTGTACATCGCACAGCTATGAAATTCATATAGTCTTATTCGGTAAAATCTGGCCATCGTACTGATATGAAATTCATCGCGATAGCCCGTCCGGTTATTGAGGTATGACCCTTCTCAAGAACTGGGTCCGCTGCACTAGCCATGTCTGATGTCATATTAATCTGTATTTTCCGACAAGTATGAATCTGTTATCCACCTAAATATGACTTGTATCGTTTGTGAGTTACGGCATTTTATAAGTTTAAACCTAAAATCTCTCAGAGGGAATGAACTGTCATTGGTGGGTAATTCAGAGGGGGCCGGCATTGCCACACCCCAAACCAGCTTCATCAAAAGTATCTGCAAGGGGCTCTTCCCTCATTCCTCCATTTTCCACCTTCTTGTAAGCTGCTACCACTTTGAGGGACAAGTGGTAGCCATTTTGTTTGAACTTTGCTGAAACTGAAAAACAAAAGGAACTCTACAAGTTTTTCCCAGAACGGACATATTTCCACAAACCCTAAGTATTTCTTCCTTTTTATTTCACACTGGCTATTAATGTTTCAATAATTGTTGATTTTAATAATTTTCTGTATATATTATTTATCTTGAACGTAAATAAAGACTTTATCAAAGTCATTTACTGTTCCGCTACACCTGCTATACAGCCACACACAGAAACTGAACTCAGGTCTCTGGAGAGACGCTACCATTGTTGATATCTAGACAGAATACAGCGTGTTTTAACCGTTTTAATTGCAGGATCAGTCAGTCAGTCGGTAGGGACGACTGGCCCATACCAGTGGTGGTGGCAGATATACCCTGAAATAGTGTGTAAGTTGTAAGTACCGTAACCTCACAGGCTCCCTTCTGGTCGGGCTGCTGCCCAAATTCAGTCGACTTCCGTGCTCCGATTGCGACCACAGTTTGCATGGTCTGTGTGCTGAAACCGATTGGAAGGCAATTTGCGTTCCGACCACTAGGGCTCCTGTGACAGTGGTCAACTAGTTAAAGTATTTAGAAGAACCATTAGGTTAAGGTTTAGTGTATTTCATTAGTTAAGATAATAGTTTAGCGGTCCAGTTGTCTCCAACCGCTCTTTCATCTCACTGCTTCTACCTGACATCAACACAGTTTGCACTTTTTAAAGCATTACACATTTTATTTAACGTTTACTGTTAATAAAAAGTTTTTGTATAATTTTACAATTACTGGCAGAGCAGGAGGGGCAGTGGTGCTCGTCTTCGCCCCCCCCGGGTTGTCGCCCCATTGAGGAGAGTTATGTTGAGGCTGTTGTGGAGCTGATGCCACTGACACAGAACCCTCCCTGTACCTATCCCTAACCCCTAGACCCACCTATTGGTGCCTAACCCTAACCACCCCCCTGGTGGTGCCTCACCTTAAAAGTCCCCTGGTGGTGCCTAACCCTAACCACCCCCCTGGTGCTGCCTAACCCTAACCACCCCCCCTGGTGCTGCCTAACCCTAACCACCCCCCCTGGTGCTGCCTAACCCTAACCACCCCCCTGGTGGTGCCTAACCCTAAAACTCCCCTGGTGGTGCCTAACCCTAACCACCCCCTGATGGTGCCTAACCCTAAAACTCCCCTGGTGGTGCCTAACCCTAACCACCCCCCTGGTGGTGTCTAACCCTAAATTATCGTAAATACTTTATATATTATCGTAAATAGAAATGTCAAATATCGGCATTACATCTGTACAGTGAATGTTATATTTTCGTAATTACAAAATTATATGTATTTGGACAGAATTTGCTTACATTCCATCATTAAACATGTTCATTTACCGTTATTACACCAAAAGACTTTTTAAGTTATCGTTATGACTGACATAGTTTTTCTTTATTTAGCATTATGTTATTCGGTCTGATATATTATCATAAACTTTAAATTACCGATATTACCGATTCCACAACACAATTAGGAATATTACCGAGTTTACTTTATCGATTTACGTAAAATATCGATTTTAGGCACTTGCGCCCAAACATATGCAAAATTGAGTGTAAATTTACAAAAACGATAATTAACATTAGAAATATAGCCGCGCCCAAATCTATTAGCGCTATTTTTAGCTGATCCGCTTTCCACTACCCTCTAGTTTGTAAGCTCACAAAGGCAAAGACCTCCTCCTAGTGTTTCTTAGTCTGCTGTAATTTATCATATGAACATGCACCAGTATTGACAAGGTCCCAAACCGCACATTAACTACAGTATGTATGTATACTATTTGTATTGCTAAATGCCCTGATTGTACAGAGTTTTGAATGTCTCATGTATCTATGCTCCCCATTATTTGTTTTGTACTGTGTACAGCACTATGGAAGATGTTTGCACAATATAAATAAAGAAAATAATAATAATAATACATGGTGGCTTTTGAATACATCTCAACATTTTGTATTATCACAGTCACATTGCAAAGGAGAATTCACAAATATGTGCCATACCTGATTTTAGTGGTAGGTTAGCCAGCATATCATTTATGAAGACCGAACCATCCATAAGTATTTCAAATTTCTACAAAAAAAAAATTAAGATTAATGTAGGAATCTAGGTGAAATTGATGTGTCATTCTCAAAGAGTGGTGTGTAGCTTAATAATAAGCAATACTTGGACAAGGTTTATCAACAACCAAGGCAGAATATTAACCCCCCTGGCGGTATGAAAAATTCCGCCAGGGAGCAGCGCAGCAGTTTTTTTTTTTTTTTAAATCATGTAGCGAGCCCAGGGCTCGCTACATGATAGCCGCTGCTCAGCGGCATCCCCCCGCCCGCTTCGATCGCCTTCGGCGATCTCCGATCAGGAAATCCCGTTCAAAGAACGGGATTTCCTGGAGGGCTTCCCCAGTCGCCATGGCGACGGGGCGGGATGACGTCACCGACGTCAGCGACGCCGGGACGTCATTGGGAGTCCCGAACTACCCCTCGGCGCTGCCTGGCACTGATTGGCCAGGCAGCGCACGGGGTCTGGGGGGGGGGGCCCGCGCGCCGCAACAGATAGCGGCGATCGGGCGGGGGTCGGCGGCGATCAGAGTGCTGGCGCAGCTAGCAAAGTGCTAGCTGCGTCCAGCAAAAAAAAAATTATGAAAATCGTCCCAGCAGGGCCTGAGCGGCAACCTCCGGCGGCTTACCCAGTGTCCAGCACGGGGTTACCGCTAAGGAGGTTAAAGAATGGCCCTCCTCCCTACATACACATTCGCATACATATCCACATGCATGCATACACAGAACCATTCATGCACACATGAACACATACTGTAAATGCACAGATGCATAACATCCACACTTATTTGTAGTTCACACACATTTGCATGCAAAATACACACACATCCAAGTGAATGCAAATGATGAAAGACACACACACTTCTTTTCTCAAGCTACATATGCAGAATATATTGTATTTGTGTACCATTGTATTAAATACAATTGTTTACAAAAAAAATACCTTACAAAGGTCAATATGACCTTTTTGACATGAGTATTAATAAAGATACCAAATTTGTTTATGCATTTCATACTATTTCTCATTTATTTTTTTTAAAGAAAACCCCCATAAGTCTAAAAATAAAAGGCCTATTTTATAAATGTCTTAGTCCAATAAGATCCAATAGCCCTGCACCTCCAGTGTCTTTGGGAAGGGTGAGTAGACAGTGTTTCAGTCTAGATGGTTTGTTTCATGTACAGGTCCCCGGTTAACGAATGAGATGGAGACTGTAGGTTAGTTCTTAACCTGAATCTGATCTTAAATCAAAACATTGTGCCATTTCTGTCCTCTGTACCTCCTTTATTCTCCCCTGTGCCTCCAGTATCCCCCTCAGTTTTTCAGAAAATCAATAAAAACAAAAAAAACCACACTTATTCCCACAGAATCAAATTTCATTTTTTCAGGCCTTTCGTGTTGGTGGGGTGTTAATGCATATTTAAAGAGACACTAAAGCAAAAAAATAGTCTAATATTGCTTCCAGTACAGGAAAAGTTAAGAAACTCCAGTTGTTATCTATGCAAAAGAGCCATTGAGCTCCACGACTTTCAAAGTCGCAGAGAGCTCTGTCTTCTGAAGTTTGTAAACTCAAGTGTCAGTAACTGTATTTTCTTTTTCTCTCCAGAGGACAGGTCAATAGTTCCCTGGCCTGCTCTGTAAAAACATTTAGAATGCTGAGTAGGGTGTAAACTGCAAATATTAGAGAATAATGCAATGATATGAAAACCACTACTGAAAATAAAAATATGAGAATTTTTTTTTGCTACTAATGTTCTAGTAATTATCCATACTACACAACTAATTCATTATATCATGTATTTTTTTTCACTTCAGCGTCTCTTTAAGGTTATGGAAAATAAATCTTGATAAGCACAATAGAGATTGTTTAGTTAACACATAGAAAACAAGCATACAAGTAGTATATTCATTTTTAAAACACCTGTTTTAGAAGACCTGTTTTTATGCAGTATTTTAAAATACCTGTTTTCATGCAGAAGGTCACTTCAGAATTATAATCCAAACTGATTTGCCGCATTCCCGCGGCAGAACGAAGTCTTAAACTCCCCGAAATCTGGGCATCCTACTGGGTAGAGGCAGAGCTTTGCGCAGTAGCTCTGCCACTGCTCATGTCAATCTCAGCCGATCTCCGCCTCTCCCCATCCCTCTTAATCTTCTTTTTCTGAGAGGGGCAGGGAGAGGCGGAGATCAGAGGAGACTGACTGTACTGGAGGCAGAGCTACAGCACAAAGCCCTGCCTCCCCCGTGCAGCAAAATCCCCGACTTGGAAAGTCGTGGAATTTTGCCCCGGTATTTCAAGGGGATAAAGATGTCGTTCTGCCACAGGATGCAGCAAATCAGTTTGGATTATAATGCTAAAGCAGCCTGATGCATAAAAACAGGTATTTTAAAATGCTTCAGACTCTCTTTAAGTGACCTTAGCCATCCTGGGCATTGTTCTCCTCCTTACCTTTCTTTGTATGCGTTTGTGCCCAGAACTGTTGCCTTAGCTACCTGGTTTCCTGCATCTGATCAGCCATGTACAATAAAAAATCCCAGTTTTTCCTGGGGAGCAAGAAAAGTTTAATTTTTGCCCCATATCTGATTTTTAGAAAGGGTCAATGACATGCTAATAATTTCAGAATAATGTAAATGTTATGCAAATTGTATGGTGCATAAAACTGAGGCAATCAAATTAACTTCCTGACAATTTTGTTTGTCCCAGTTTAAAGCAGCCTACAATTTTTCTTTAAATCTGTACCCAAGATAGAATTATTGGCATCATACTGAAAATTTGTAGTGATTAAAGCGGAATATAACCCAGCATTTCATCTTTGCTTTAAAGCATTATTTACAGCATATTATATGCAACCAGCATTTTTTTTTTACTAGACCAGCATTGGAAGGGTTACACACAGAGCTTGAAAGTTCAGTGCAGTGAAATGTGGAGCATCCAAACTTGTAGATTATGTTATCTTGTGTTTACTTAAATATATCAAGTGAGGAATGTGACACATTCTCTGACTGCGGAGAAGCTGCTGGAGACAGAGAGAGAGGGTCAAAGCATGTCTGCCTGAATGAATAAATGAATGAATGAATGAAATAATTAATAAAACCAGTTATTAATAAAATGCAAAGTCAGCTCACAAAGCAAAAAACTGTACTTTTGGGAACCTATAACTTCTAAATGAATAATAATACTTATGTACAAATGCAAATATGATAACTGTATGGCATATAAAAAGTAGGAAAACATGTTTTTATTGAATATTATGTCAGGGTTTTAAATCGCTTTAAGTATGACTCTTGTTGTTTCAACGTTCTCACCATTGTTGGACTGTATAGGCAGCTATTGGAAATGCATGGTCAAATTCACATAAATGCATCTATATTAGAGTTTGCAATGTGAATGTATGTTTTGGTATGTTTACATTTCCAAGAGCCTAACTGCAGGTAGAATGACTATGTTGTACTTGGCATATAGCTAAACTACTTACCGAGTTTGCTGAAATGACAACTTTAGTAAGACATACATCATTTTCTTTTAAAGAACATTTTCCTATGTCACCCAAGACAGCAAAGCCATCTTCATAGCACAACTTGAAAACAAGAAAATCAGATTAAAGTACAGTAACTATTAAGAAGGATGTATTTTGTTTGAAGTAGTATGAAAAACAAAAATAGATTTTTGGTCTAAAACATTAAACACAGCAAAACAACAGAAAACAGTAAAAGACTGACATTCTGTAAGTTGTAAACATACTTATATTTCACTGAAGCTAACTGATAACAAAGGCTGAGCGAGATCAATTTTGCTAAATAGTTAAACATTCTCGAAGCATGTGGTGTTTGCGGCCCCTGTAGAGAGGTTTAAGTCACCAATTCTTTCATATGCACTCCACGCCACTCTTCATCTTCCACATACTTCCACCTTCTAAGCCTGGACTTTTGCTGTGAAGGTGGAAGGGTGGGAAATATGGAGAGTGGTGTGGTGTGGAGTACATAAGCGCTGCGCTGCGTAATATGTTGGCGCTTTATAAATACAATAAATAAATAAAAATAAATAAATAAGCAAAAGACAGCTGCTTAAGTGAGTTAATCCCCTCTGTATAGCCCACTCCCTTCAAAACAATTTATATCTTTTTGGTATTAGTTTTATGATGTGTGTAATGCTTTAGACCAGGGGTGTCAAACTGGTCCTTCGAGGGCCGAGGTCCTCACACATTTTTGACACAGCTCAAATGAATTGATGGGTCTGAATCAGGAAAGGTGTGGTCCATCAGGTATAACACATTCCTCTCTTTCTCATTTCATCCTAAACACTGGCATGGATCTGGCCCTCCAGGCCTGGAGTACGACACCTGTGCTTTAGACCATAGAGGAGATCGAAGGTACATACCACTTTAATCTATGTTCCCAAATGGCAAAGGATTTTGGAAAGGAAATAAAGGGGAATGCATAGTGTCATTTTGAGACTAAGCTGTCAAATTGTCATATGATCGCAACACAAAACTATAACGCATCACCATTTCCATCAGTTTGGAAAGGATTACAAAGGGTCTCGGAGGAAAGAGTGAGGCTTCTGAGGGTAGATGGGGGGAGAGGGGCTAGCCAGTTTCTAGGTTTAATAGCTCTCAGAACAAAGTTGGAAAGGTCTACCCCCCCCCCCCCCCATACACACTGTGATGCAGCAGCAAGAGGAGCACTCATTATTAGGTAGACATCCGGCAGTTAGTAGCCAGAGGTGTACATGTAGCTAAATGTGTCCAGCCAGTATAGATAGCCAGAGAGGGCAGCTCCAGTAGAAGGTGGCAAAATAAGGTGATGCCCCAATATATGTATCCAATGTGTCCCTCAGTATACATGTCCAGAGTGCCCCTGAGTATTTGGAAGTGATAACCCCCCACCCCCAGGATAGTTTGCCAGAAAGTCCCCCACAGGTAACCAGACAGCCCCCCCCCCCCATATAGGTAGCCAGAGAGCCCCCCAGGATCAGTAGCCAGAGCCCCCATGTATATGTGGCAAGAGAGGGCCTTCTAGTATATGTAGAGCGAGAGGCCCCCCCAATTCAGTAACCGGGAGGGGGGGGGGATTTATTCACCTCTCCAGGGTCACAGTCAGTAGCACACAGGCATATGCCTGTGGGAGGAGGGCCTTTGCTGTGATTTAAGAGAGGAACGCTGTGGCACTCTGAGCAGCAGCTTAGGGTAAAGGCTGGCCCTGGTTGCTTCTACACTTTATCTATTCTGGTTACATCATTTGAAAAAAACAACAAGGTGCCTACACTTTTACATACATTTTACGTGTCTGTGTTGGAATTCTGGTGTGTTTCATGTTTTTTGCTTAAAGGGACTCCGAGGAGTGCCCGAATGTAAAAGAATACACTTACCTGGGGCTTCTTCCAGCTCACCGTAGGCGGCGAGGTCCCGTGGCATCCTCATGGCTCGTCTCCTTCAGCCTCCGCCGGGCCCCCCGTTATCGGCGTCACCCGGGCCTGATGTTGGCTGGAAAACGGGGGGCCGGCGGAGGATGAAGGAGACGAGCCAGGAGGACGCCGCGGGACCTCGCCGCCTACGGTGAGCTGGAAGAAGCCCCAGGTAAGTGTATGCTTTTAAATTCGGGCACACCTCAGAGTCCCTTTAAAGGACCTTTGTCGCGAAAATGTAATTTTTTTAAAAATATATGTAAACATATACAATTAAGAAGTAAGTTTCTTCCAGAGAAAAATTAGCCATAAATCATTTTCTCCTATGCTGCTGTCACTTACAGTAGGTAGTAGAAATCTGACAGAACTGACAGGTTTTGGACTAGCCCATCTCCTCATGGGGGTTCACAAGGATTTCTTTATTAACAAAATGCACTTCGTAAATGGCAGTTGATGCGTCCAACTGCCAAAAAAGTGTATGGTGAGAAGGGAGGCTAGTCAGCATCTTTGTATAAATCTTTTTCAGTGAGTGTCTTTTCAAAGAATAAAGGCCATGCTGAGTTTCCCCTATGGAGAGATGGACTAGCCCAAAACCTGTCGGTAATGAAAGATTTCTACTTTTTTGGAACAGGATGAAGCAGAAACATGGCTCGCCCTGCTATTGTAAATTTCCCGGCAGCGTTAATTACCATACCTCCCTCCAGGCCTCCATGGACTCAGAGAAAAGACGTCATTCGGCTGCCAGCTATTGCTGAAGAAAATCATATTTCTGTTTGTCTTGGCCTAAATAAACCTGACTTTCTTATACATTACCTTTCTCCTGCATGCTAGCTGTAGTCCTACCAGGTAGTTCTCCCTCTCCAGTCCCAGATGTATGACCTGATCCAACAAGTTACAAATTGGTTTCAGCCTGAAACTCTCAATGGACCACAGGTCATTGAAAAGGTGGTGATGGATATCTGCCCTCATTACCAGTAGACCTTAAGTGGTGGGTGAGCCATGGCAATCACAAAACAGCTAACCAGTTGGTGGATATGGTTGAGAGATTTACAGCCACTGAGTAGCTGCTTACTCGCACAAGATCAGGCCCGAGAGGAAAACTATTTTCTCCAAGGAACTTTAGAACCAGCATGATGGGAAAAGCCAGTCAGACTGACACCCAGAGAACCCCTGGAGAAACCATGTAGGATCAGATATACCAGGGGTCACAAATGTTATTTAACACGACATTATTACAGAGCCTGAGTATCATATGAAGCTAAAAAAATGTTGGAACTTGGAATCATTGAGGAATCACAGAGTGAGTAGTCAAGTACAATTGTATTGTTACCCAAATCCAATGGTACTCTGAGATCCTGCAATGATTTTTGAAAACAAAATAAAATCTCCAAATTTGATGCCTACCCTAAGCCCCAGGTAGATGAATTAATTTAAAGGCTAGGCTTGTTGTACTACTACCTTGGATCTCACAAAAGACTACTAGGAAGTAGCATTTTCACTCCAGATGGCCCATTTCCAATATCACAGGATGCCTTTTAGTTTTGTACAAACTACAGGCTATGCTATGCAAGATTCCCTGAGGGAAGCATGATTCACTGTGAATCCTGACAAATGTTTATTAGGAGGCAAAATACCTGGGCTATATTGTAGATGAGGGACCAGGGCCAGTTCTAGACTTTTTGCTGCCTAAGGCAAACTTGTGAGCATCCAGTGTTTTTTTATTCAGACGGAAGCTCACAGCAGCAGAATAAAAGTATGCAGTAGAGAAGCGGGAATGTTTAGCCATTAGGTCGGCCCTGGACTCGCTTTGTCACTATTTGCTGTGTAGGAGATGTTGGTTAGTGCCCGGTCATGTTGGTCATGTTACTTTCACATGGATGAAACAGAACAAGGGATCCAATGCACATAGTTAAGCATAGATCTGATGCCCTCTCCGGAGTCCGTTGTTTGAGCTCCTCTAGTCAGTGCTGCTCAGCAGAGCTCGAATATTCGAGTAGCTCGAATATTCAAGCTCTTTTTCAGCTATTCGAGCTCGGTATTCGAGCTCCAGATAGCTGGAGCTATTCGAATGGGCTATTCGAGTGAACTCGAATAGCCCATTCACTATTCGCGCTATTCGAGCTAACAGCGCTATTCGAGCTCGAATACCGAGCTCGAATAGAGTCATAGCCCAGATTGATATCCTTAGAGCCAATCAGAGGGCTCCCAGGCCCTCTGACGGCGGCCAATCACTGAGGGGGACCCTGGCCAGCCCCTACCCTATAAATAGCGGCCGCCATGTTCCGTTTCTCCGTCCTTGCCCGACTTTGCACAGAGAGAGATTTGCTCCTTTGTGCGTTGGCTTAGCAAGAGCTTTATTGTGGTCATTTACCTAGCGTTTTTGCTCACATACACCTCCTATATACACCTATATTGTTGTTAGTTAGATAGACATTGTATTTTAGTTAGTAGCTTTTGTGTTACATAGAGAGAGACTCAGACAGATGCTGCAGGCTTACAGCTTTAGGCCTCAGGGCCTTGCCTGTGTGGGCAGCTGTTCTCTCCTGTCCTCTGTTTATTTCTCATCTATACCAGTATTTCTGCTGTCCTTTAGTACTGATTGATTGTATTTTGTATTGTAGTTATATACTGTAACTGTACTAGGACACTCACTCAGTCACTGTTCATAGGCTACTAGCTCCTGCGTGTGCGTGCACTCACTGTCTGTGTACTGTACACACACTCTATTTCCTTCTGAATAGTTATATACTGTAACTGTACTAGGACACTCACTGACTGACACTGTTCATAGGCTACTAACTCCTGCGTGTGCGTGCACTCACTGTCTGTGTACTGTAGTGTACACACACTCTATTTCCTTCTGAATAGTTATATACTGTAACTGTACTAGGACACTCACTCACTGACACTGTTCATAGGCTACTAGCTCCTGCGTGTGCGTGCACTCACTGTCTGTGTACTGTAGTGTACACACACTATTTCCTTCTGAATAGTTATATACTGTAACTGTACTAGGACACTCACTGTCACTGTTCATAGGCTACTAGCTCCTGCGTGTGCGTGCACTCACTGTCTGTGTACTGTACACACACTCTATTTCCTTCTGAATAGTTATATACTGTAACTGTACTAGGACACTCACTGACTGTCACTGTTCATAGGCTACTAGCTCCTGCGTGTGCGTGCACTCACTGTCTGTGTACTGTAGTGTACACACACTCTATTTCCTTCCGAATAGTTATATACTGTAACTGTACTAGGACACTCACTCACTAACACTGTTCATAGGCTACTAGCTCCTGCGTGTGCGTGCACTCACTGTCTGTGTACTGTAGTGTACACACACTCTATTTCCTTCTGAATAGTTATATACTGTAACTGTACTAGGACACTCACTCAGTCACTGTTCATAGGCTACTAGCTCCTGCGTGTGCGTGCACTCACTGTCTGTGTACTGTAGTGTACACACACTCTATTTCCTTCTGAATAGTTATATACTGTAACTGTACTAGGACACTCACTCACTGTCACTGTTCATAGGCTACTAGCTCCTGCGTGTGCGTGCACTCACTGTCTGTGTACTGTACACACTCTATTTCCTTCTGAATAGTTATATACTGTAACTGTACTAGGACACTCACTGTCACTGTTCATAGGCTACTAGCTCCTGCGTGTGCGTGCACTCACTGTCAGTGTCTGTGTACTGTACACACACTCTATTTCCTTCTGAATAGTTATATACTGTAACTGTACTAGGACACTCACTCACTGACACTGTTCATAGGCTACTAGCTCCTGCGTGTGCGTGCACTCACTGTCTGTGTACTGTACACACACTCTATTTCCTTCTGATTACTGATTGATTATTGTAATTTCTGGTTGTACTTACTGTTACTACTTACTGTACTAGTAGGGACACTCAGTCACTGTTTATAGGCTTGCTCCTGCGTGCGCGTGCACTCACTCACTGTCTGTGTACACACACTCTATTTCCTTGTGATTATTACTACTGATTATTGTAACTTCTAGTTGTACTTACTGACTCTGTTACTACTTACTTACTGTACTAGACACTCACTCAGTCACCTCGCCCACCAACCCACTCCATTAAAGTACCCCACTTTTCACCCGCCCTTTTAAAAAACTTTTGTGTTTACGCCCAAAACATCGAAGATGTCTGGAAGTGGCAGCCAGCGCGGTCTGGGCAAGGGGAAGGGCAGCAAGGGAATCATGAGGAGAGGGAGCAGCATTGTGGCAAGCCGCGGGCGCGGCCGCGCCACCATGCACAGTTCCGCAGCAGCAGCGTCAGTGGCTAACATTCCTCCTATAGCCACTGGCCGTGGACGCCTTGGACGCCGCCCAGCAGGAGCATCTGCAACTCACGCTGCAGAGACACAGCAGCAGCAGCGTGTAGCACCTGCTCCGATTTTCCTCCAGCCGGGTCGGAAACGTCCCATTGAGGAAAAGGATGCAGACACTGTGGTGCAACTGATGACGGAGGATGAGCAGCCCGCCATCAGCTCTGCATCCGAGGCCTCCACCCTCACCACCACCCCTGTTCGCAGCAGCCGCCCAGCAGGGCCTGGGGAGGAGGCCAGTTCACAGTCAGTCGCCGACCTGTCACTCAGCACTCTTTTGACCCCAGGCATGATGAGTCAATTGTCTGCTGTTGTTGGCGATTTGGAGGAGGAGATGCTGATGGGCACTTTGGGGGATGAGGGATTGGACAGCAAGACTGTGGCGACAGTCAAGCAGCCCATCCATGCATCAGGAGAGGAGTTTGGGGGGTCATCATCCCAGCAGGACATGTTTCAGGAGGGGGAGGATGATGATGACACGGTGACAGACAGAGACTGGGTGCCACCAGCTCCAGGGGATGTCGTCATCAGCAGCTCTGAGGAGGAGGAGGAGGATGCGCTTGTGGGCCTTGCAAGGAGGCGCATCATTGCAAGCATTGGCAGCAGTAGGCAGGTCCCCCAGCCTGCTGGTGTCTCAGGCTCAGCAGCAGCAGCATCTGCCAGTACCACCACCAGCCGCACCCAAGCCCCCCCCCAACCACCACAGGGAGACAGGCAGCAGTGGTTCCATGCCGTAGGGGGTTGTTTTTGTCACCAATCTGGCGCTTTTTCACCATGCCCACAGTGTACAGCAAGTACGCCACTTGCAACCACTGTCAGCGGAAGTTGAGCAGAGGTGCAGACCCCTTAAAGTTCAGCACCAGCTCGCTCATCAACCACCTTGCTGCGAAACATTTCCACCAGCATGAGGAGTTCCAGAGGCTGAAGGCATCTGGTGCTGGCAGTTGCACCACACCCATCACTGCACAGCCTTCAGCAGCAGCAGCAGCAGCAACAGCAGCCACCCGCCCTCCTGCTCCTCCAGCAGCACCAGCAGGAGTGCGGAAACGCACTGCTCCTCCCCCCTCTGCAACTCCTGCCGCCGACACTGAGGCCTGTTCTGGCAGCCAGTCCTCAGTGGCCTCCTCTGCTGTGTCTGCTGATTCCCGTGCCAGCAAAAGGCCACGCCAGAGCCTTTTGAGCGAGTCCTTCCAGGGGATGGTTAGGGCTCTGCCTCCCAGCAGCCGTCGCGTGCGTCAGCTGAACGGCTTGCTGGCACGGGCCATGTGCTCCCAACTCCTGCCGTACACGCTAGTGCAGGAGGGGAGCGACATTCGTGCGCTGCTTGCTTGCGCAGCCCCAGACTGGCAGCTCCCCAGCAGACACTTCTTCGCCCGCAAGGCCATTCCTGCACTGCACCGCTTTGTGATGGCCAATGTGGAGCGAGGGCTGGAGCACGCGGTTGGTGAAAGGGTCCACGTCACCATGGACTCCTGGAGCAGCCGCTTCGGGACAGGCCGCTACCTGTCCTTCACTGTCCACTGGGTCAGCTTGGTGGAAGGGGGTGAGGATGGGAGAGCAGCAGCGGGCACAGCAGCAGCAGCAACACAGTGGGTGGTGCCACCCCGCAGGGTCGGGGGAACTGCAGCAGGTTCCTCCGATCCTCTGCCATCCTCTGGCACACCTGGCCAAACCCCCCGCCTCAGCAGCAGCGTGAAGGCCCGCCACTGCCAAGCGCTGCTGCACTTGGTCAGCCTTGGGAAGACCAAGCTGATGGCAACCCATGTGTTGGCCAAACTCCAGGAGCAGGAGAGGATTTGGCTGACCCCCCAGAGGCCTCAGAGTCGGAGAGGTGGTGGCCGACAATGGGGCCAATCTGGTTGCCGCAATAGACAGGGGAAACCTGACCCACATCCCCTGTCTTGCCCACGTGCTGAACCTGGTGGTGCAGAAGTTCTTGCGCACCTACCAGGGGATGGGCGAACTGCTGGAAACGGCAAGGAACGTTGTGCGTCACTTCCGGCGCTCGGCTGCAGCCTGTGCGAGCCTGGAAGACGTGCAAAAGGAGCTGGAGCTGCCACGCCATCGGCTGATCCTTGACGTTCCGACTCGCTGGAACTCCACCCTGGCGATGTTGGAGCATCTGGTTGAACAGAAGCACGCTGTCAACCAGTACCTTGCCCTGGCCACTGTTTCCGCCGCTCAGAGAAGGGACAAGACCAGCAACATTCCGTCCATCGTCCCCGATGATGACTGGAGGCACATGCAGCAGGTGTGCTTAGTGCTGGCTCCCTTTCTGCAGGCCACTAACATGGGGAGCAGGGACCATGCTATGGTCTGCGAGTGGGTGCCCCTGGTTTGTCTGCTGAACAGGGCCCTCGATGCTTTGCTGGAACAGGGAGCGGCAGCCTTGGACCAGCAGGAGCGGCAAGCAGCTGCACAGTCCACCTCTGAGGGGGAGGAGGAGGAGGACTTGGTGGAGGTCCCTGACCTTGCTGCTGATGAGGGGGATCAGCACAGCGCAGCTGAGTTGGTGCGGGGGTGGAGAGAGGATGAGGCGGCAGAGGAGGAGGATGAGGACGACAGCACTGCCGTCGATGTGCCAGCAGACGTGGCCCGCCTCTTCCCAATGGCAGCGCACATGCTGACGTGCCTGCGCAAGGACCCCAGGGTGATCCAGATGAAGCAGAGGGAGGACATCTGGATCAGCATGATGTTGGACCCACGCCTCAAGGGGAAGTTGAGCCAGTTCCTGCCGCCTGCAGGAGGAGACCCAGCGCAACAAATAAGGAGCTTGCAGCAGGCCCTTGTTGAGCGCTTGGAGGAAGCCTTCCCCCAGCCTTCCACCCCCACTGTCCAGCCAGCACAGAGGCAGCAGCAGGTGCCTGCATCCAGCAGCAAGCGCCCCACAGACCTGCTGTCTCTCAGCAATGAGCTCTACAGGACTGTAGAGGCTCCGGCAGCAGTGACTAGAGAGGAGGTGCATGCAGCAGCATCCTCCTCCGGTCACAGCCAGCGCCTGACCCACATGGTGGCTGACTACATGGGGTCCTACAGCGGGCTTGACAGCGATGCCCCTGTTGATCCCATGGAGTATTGGGTCAAGCGCCTGGAGATCTGAAGCGAGCTGGCGCAGTACGCCCTGGAAGTACTGTCCTGTCCCCCTTCCAGCGTGCTGTCCGAGCGCTGCTTCAGTGCAGCTGGTGGCGTGGTCACCGAGAAACGCTCACGTCTGTCTCACAAGTCTGTGGACAGACTGACGTTTCTCAAGATGAACCAGGCGTGGGTGGAAGGCGAGTTCCTGGCCCCTGTTGTTGGCGAGAGGGGGACATGAACTGAAGAACCATTGTTAATGTGCCTTACCACCCTTTACCACCTCCTGGCTCCTGCTCACTAAGCCAGCCTGGTTCACTTTGACTATTACGTCGCCTGCAGCCACACATTTTACACCTACAGTGGGCTGCTGTGTACTGCCCTTCTGCAGTCTGTCTGTGTTTCCCACTGTCAGGGTACACAGATTTACCTTCTGCTGCCACTCTGCCACCAGCTATTACTTCAAAAAATAGCTATATCTGTGTAATTAGTTGTAAAACCAAAACTACAAAACCATTAAAAAAAAAAAAGGTTTAATTTTTCTGAGGTGCCCGGGTTGAAAACTGTGTTGTCCCAGTTGTGTATTGGACACAATGTGGGCTGCACGACCGCTGTCTGGGACCTCCTGTTGTGTTTATTTACGCCCTGGTATCACCGCTAGGTACCAGGGCTATTATGTCACGCTGCCTGCCTGCTGCCACACTCACACTACTCCTCCATTCCTCCTGCTGCTGCTGCTGTCTGTCTGTGTTTCCCACTGCCAGGGTACACAGAATTACCTTCTGCTGCCACTCTGCCACCAGCTATTACGTCAAACAATAGCTGCTCACATAATTACTCCTCCATTCCTCCTGCTGCTGCTGCTGTCTGTCTGTGTTTCCCAATGCCAGGGTACACAGATTTACCTTCTGCTGCCACTCTGTCACCAGCTTTTACGTCAAACAATAGCTATATAGATGTGTAATTTGTTTTACAAACAAAACCAAAAAAACATTAAAAAAAAAGGTTTAATTTTTCTGAGGTGCCCGGGTTGAAAACTGTGTTGTCCCAGTTGTGTATTGGACACGATGTGGGCTGCACGACCGCTGTCTGGGACCTCCTGTTGTGTTTATTTACAGCCCTGGTATAACCCGCTAGGTACCAGGGCTATTATGTCACGCTGCCTGCCTGCTGCCACACTCACACTACTCCTCCATTCCTCCTGCTGCTGCTGCTGTCTGTCTGTGTTTCCCACTGCCAGGGTACACAGAATTACATTCTGCTGCCACTCTGCCACCAGCTATTACGTCAAAAAATAGCTATATATCTGTGTAATTTGTTTTACAAACAAAACCAAAAAACCATACAAAAAAAAAAAAAAAGGTTTAATTTTTCAGAGGTGCCCGGGTTGAAAACTGTGTTGTCCCAGTTGTGTATTGGACACGATGTGGGCTTCACGACCGCTGTCTGGGACCTCCTGTTGTGTTTATTTACAGCCCTGGTATCACCCGCTAGGTACCAGGGCTATTATGTCACGCTGCCTGCCTGCTGCCACACTCACACTACTCCTCCATTCCTCCTGCTGTTGCTGCTGTCTGTCTGTGTTTCCCACTGCCAGGGTACACAGAATTACCTTCTGCTGCCACTCTGCCACCAGCTATTACGTCAAACAATAGCTGCTCACATTACTCCTCCATTCCTCCTGCTGCTGCTGCTGCTGTCGGTCTGTGTTTCCCACTGCCAGGGTACACAGAATTACATTCTGCTGCCACTCTGCCACCAGCTATTACGTCAAAAAATAGCTATATATCTGTGTAATTTGTTTTACAAACAAAACCAAAAAACCATACAAAAAAAAAAAGGTTTAATTTTTCAGAGGTGCCCGGGTTGAAAACTGTGTTGTCCCAGTTGTGTATTGGACACGATGTGGGCTGCACGACCGCTGTCTGGGACCTCCTGCCTGCTGTGTTTATTTACAGCCCTGGTATCACCGCTAGGTACCAGGGCTATTATGTCACGCTGCCTGCCTCATTGACTGCCTGCTGCCACACACTCATCCTCCTCCTCCCGCTGCTGAAATTACCTCCTGCTGTCTGTGTGTTTCCACTGCTAGGGAGCACATACAATGGCGCTTCCAACATGCGTGCGCCACCAGCTATTTGTTACGCTCAAAAATAGCTGCATTTCTTTAAAAAAAAAATTAAAAGAGAAATAAGTGAAGAAGAAGAAGACGATATAGAAAAAGAAGGAGAAGAAGAAGGAGAAGAAGAAGAAGGAGAAGAAGAAGAAGAAGGAGAAGAAGAAGGAGAAGGAGAAGGAGAAGGAGAAGGAGAAGAAGAAGAAGAAGAAGAAGATCAAGAAGAAGAAGAAGAAGAAGAAGATCAAGAAGATCAAGAAGAAGAAGAAGAAGAAGAAGAAGAAGAAGAAGAAGAAGAAGAAGAAGAAGAAGAAGAAGAAGAAGAAGAAGAAGAAGAAGAAGATGAAGAAGAAGAAGATGAAGAAGATGAAGAAGAAGATGATGAAGAAGATGAAGAAGAAGATGAAGAAGATGAAGAAGAAGAAGATGAAGAAGAAGAAGATGAAGAAGAAGAAGATGATGATGAAGAAGAAGATGAAGAAGATGAAGAAGAAGAAGAAAAATAATACTGTTTTTAAATAATAGTGTTTTTACCTTCCCTCTTTTTACTGTTTTTAAATAATAGTGTTTTTACTCTTTTTGGCGCCTCTGTTCTATCTGCGTTTGATACAAGAAGAAGAAGAAGATGAAGAAGAAGAAGAAGAAGAAGAAGACAATATAGAAGAAGAAGAAGAAGATATAGAAGAAGATATAGAAGAAGAAGATATAGAAGAAGATATAGAAGAAGAAGAAGAAGATATAGAAGATAAAGAAGAAGAAGAAGAAGAAGAAGAAGTATATACAGTACTGAACAAAATTCTGGACACAACTTCTCTTTCCACCTTTTTTTTTTTAAAGGAACATCCCCACATAATCACTTGCTGTTGTTACTTGGAAAAAAAGATGTTTCTTGCATCATTCACCCTCAAAACAAGTGTTGGAAGCTATTTAAGGCCAATTCGAATAGTCAGCTCGAATAATGAGCTCGAATACCGACTCGAATAGTGAGCTCGAAGTCCGAGGTCGAATCAAATAGTAAAAATTATTTGCCTCGAATATTCGACTGACCTCGAATAATTTACTATTCGAATTCGACCAAACTCGAATTTTAAAAAGGGGTATTTGAGCACCACTACCTCTAGTTGAGGAAGGGGGGGGGGGCGTTATGTACAGTACTCTAGGAATGGGTCCTGGGTGGCAGATATATTCTGCCTTATTTTAGGCAATGGCCCCTTTAAGACAGGTGGGAACTGGAGGAAGGAGCCCAGGGTAGTTTGGCAACCGTTAGTTGGTATGTTTTAATTAGGTTGTTACAGGGTCCAGAGCTCTGGAACAGGGATGGAAGGATGGAAGGCAGTTGAGTGGGCCTCCCTGTTCCATCCCAGTCCATGCCTGGCTTTGAAAGCAGCCAAACAGCAGCTATCTGGAGCTTAGAGTAAGAAGTGAACGATTGAGAGTGTAGCAGGTGAGCTGCAGGGTGAATGTGTGTTTACCTCCTGAACTTTGATATAGAGTGCATTGCTTACTGTATCTTAATTTTATTTTGCCAAGGCTGGTCTGTTTTCTGGACTGAGATTTCTCAGACAGCAAAGACTCAGATTTTTTACAACGCTGAAGTAAGCCGTTTTGACTTACCTCTGTTACTGCCTTTTGCTGAACGAAAGCATATTTCTGTTTGTCTTGGCCTAATTAAACTGGACTTTCTTCTACAGGACCTGTCTCCTTTGTGCTAGCTGTAGTCCCCGTGAATCCCAAAAACTATAAAATATATATACATATACACACTGTATATATATCATAAGACATATAACCTTGACTAATATGGCTTCAATCTTCTTGAAATGGATAAATAGGGGTCCTGTACATTTTTTTAAGGCTCTTGTACCATTCTTCCTGCAAAACATTGGCAAGTTCAGTTTATGCTGATGGAGGGGGATAGTTTGCTCAAACATTTGTATCCAACGCTGACTACAAGAGGTGAATAACATTTAGGTTAGGCGCTTTGTGGAAGTCACGGCAGATTTGAAACTTCATCTTGGTGTTTAGAAAACCAGTTCCGGATAATGGGAGCTGTATGAACAAGGCATTGTCATCTTGTACTACCACATACTACCACCATCAGAGAACAAACTTTGCATTGTGAGTTAAACCTGGTCACTCAAGATGGACATGTTGCCAGCGATGTGACCTTGCATGGTAATGATGGGTCCAACAGAATACCATGACTAAACTCCATCATGTTTCTCTCGTGATAGAAAACAACGTGAATCGGAAGCTTGGAATGATGTTCTCCAGAAGTAAATTTGCCCAAAAGACGGGAACCGTGTAAAGCTTGACTCCTCTTGCCTAATGACATTTTTCCATTGCTTCATAGTCCACATTTGATGACTTTGAATTCACTGTGTCCTCTTAGTTGTATTTGCATCAGTGATAAGTGTTTCTGCAATTACAGTTCCATACTGTTGTGTTGCGAATAGGATTTGTGAGGATGGTATTTGGGTCAGAAGTTTCTTTTGAAGCTGTAGACGACTTTTTTCATTACAATCTTACACAATGTTTGTTTGTCACTGTCACTTAACACAATTCAAGTCATGCCGGGGTTTGTCAGATGTGGTGTTTCCAGTCTTACTGTATTAAGTCATAATATTGGATATTCTGCCCTGTGGCTACACAAGCACCCACCATATGAGCCCCAACAATTTGGCCATGTTGGAATTCCATCAGCTCTGATATTATTTACTCACAACTGCACAAAACGCTGTCTTTATCGACATATTCTTGCAATATGTAGATGAGGATCCTAGATGGTAGTTGCATTACGTAACAAAGACAGCCCCACCTCCTCCAAACCTCTACCTCCCTGCTGGAATGGTAAAAGATAGGACGTCCAAACAATATATATATAACAAAAAAAAGAATGCCATGTGATGAATAGATTTTCAGTAGATTTCTCAAACCTGTCCTCGTGGCTCCCCAACAGTGCATGTTATGCAGGCATCCTCACCTATGCACATGTGGGATAATTAGTGTCTCAGCTACATGAAATCCACCTAGATGAGCCACTAATTACCCTACCTGTGCATGGGTGTGGTTGCCTGCAAAACATGCACCATTGGGGAGTCACAAGGACAAGTTTGAGAAACACTGATATAATCTATTAAACATCATGTAGTCGGGGCATAACAAAGGACACCTGGGTCCCCAGGCAAACACAAATATCTCAGGCCCCCTACAGATGCACCCCCCCTCCCAAAGTTGGCAGGGAGGCAGATGCCACCCCCAATTCAGTATTAGCACAGCAGAGCTATGTGTATATATTTATGGCAGCAGTGTCACACAGTGTTGCTCGGATACCCCGATAACGAATTTGATTAAATCCGGCCATGATAGAATCGAAATCCAGATATGCCATGATCATGAGCTGGATTTGAATCAGAAATCCGAATTAGACTCGGATTTTAGCCGTGATTACATGTAGAATCGTGACTTTAACATTAATAGCAAAGCCCCCATACATGCTACAATCACCAAAATTGCATGGATTATAAAGGTGATCAGTGGCTACACCTTAAAAACAATTTTTTAAAGAACTTTTATTTTTTGAGAAAATCGATTTTAAATTTAAAATAACACTTTAAATGTGGCTATTAATTGGTAATCATTGGTTTTAAACAGGGAAATACACTTTAAGCAATCAGAGTCCCTAACAAACTACAACCAACTACAACTAAGCAGAGTCCCTAGCAAACTACAACCATGCAGGTAGGTGAAGAGTCCCAATGGCACTAGGGATGGTCGGAAATGCCAATTTCCGATTCCGCGGTAATTACGCATTCCGCCATTGTCAATTGCCGATTTTGCTACCAATTTCCGCATTCCAATGCAGAATTTCCGCCACAAATCGCGGAAATTCTGCCCGACTTTAACATCGATTTTCTCAAAAACTATAAGGTCTTTTTGAAAACTTATTTTTTGCATCTTGTTCACAAGATTCTGTTTAATAAACCCTGAAAATGTGGTGTTTCTAGGACTTACAGGGGCTTTGCTATTAACCGCTAAAGTCGGCGGATTTTTATTAAATGTAAAATGCAGAAAATAGGCAGATGCAGATTTTCAGCATTTTACATTACAGTAAAAATCCGCCGATTTTAGCGGTTAATAGCAAGGCCCCCGTAAGTCCTAGAAACACCAAATTTTTAGGGTTTATTAAACTGAATCTTGTGAACAAGATGCAAAAAAAGTTTTCAAAAAGAAAGTCGATGTTAAAGTCGGCAGAAATTTCCGCGATTTCCGGCAGAAATTTCAGCGATTTCTGGCAGAAATCCGCCTACCGCACTTGCATTACTGATTTACGCATTCCGATGTGGAAATGCAATTTCCGATCGGAATTTCATTTCCGCAGAATCCAAATGAGCATCCCTAAATTGCACCTGGCGGTGGAACCACTGGAGGAGGATGAGTGGACGACACTACAAAAACATCCAGAGTTTGTTTTTTTGCAGCTACAGCAATGACATGGCAGCAGAGTTGTCCAAGGACCCTGGCAGTCGGGAACACAGACTGCAGGAGAAAAATGCAACCGCGGCGACAGCAGCAGGAGGAGGACTTAAGTGTGTCATCAGCACTCAGCAGTAGCACAGAAGGCCATGGCAGCATGGCACCAGATGGGTGGTACCACAGCATGAAAATGCCACCCAAACATTATAGCACCCGTGGACTGGGCGGTGGGAACACAAACTGTCAGAGGGAAATACAACAGAAGCAGGAGAACTAAGGTATTTCAGCAGCAGCAGCACAGAAAACTATGGCACCTCACTCGTTGTACCAAAGCATGAAAATGCCGCCTAAACATTACAGCATCTGTAGACCCTGGCGGTGGGAACACAGACTGCCGGAGGGAAATACAACAGAAGCAGCAGCAAGAGGACTAATGTGTGTCATCAGCACTCAGCAGCAGCACTGAAAACTATGGCACCTCACTGGTGGTACCACAGCATGAAAATGTCGCCCAAACATTACAGCATCCATGGATCCTGGCGGTGGGAACACGGACTGCAGAAGGGAAATGCAGTCTATAAAGGTGATCAGTGGCAGCAGGAGGAGCAGCATGTGTCAGCAGCAGCATATGAAGCCATGGGACACGACGGTTGGGCACTACAAAATAAATGAACCAGGCCAATTAAGAGTTGGTTGTAACTTGAGTTGGAAAGGCAGGCATTATTAAAATTCCCAGCCACTTCATGTCCCACTGTCGCCGACAGCAGTGGTCAGGAACTCACCTTTAATCCAAGCCTGGTTAATTTTGAGAAAGGCAAATTTGTCCACCGAGTCACCGGATAGCCGAGATCGCTTCTCCGGCCACACTTTAGTATCTCTCAGAGAGGACACTGGAAGGGGTTGCAGGACAGGACTTCCAGGATGTACTGGGCAAGCTCTCTCCAGATCTCCAGTCCCTTGACCCAGTACTCCATGGGGTTAATGGGGCTCTCTGTGTCAAGCCCGCTGAATTACCCCATGTAGACAGACACCATGCCGGTCAGTCGCTGGTGCTGGTTGGAGGAGGATGCTGTGACTGGCACCTCTGCTCTGGGTAGGTCCACTGCATACAGGCTCTTGGTTAGGCTAAGCAGGTCTCCAGGGTGCCGGATGATGCTGCTGCTGGCCGCAGGCACCTGTTGCTGGGTTGTGAGATCAGCAACAGTGGGGGTAGCAGGCTGGGCGAATGCTTCCTGCCGTCTACCCACAAGGGCCCCCTGCAACTCCCTTGTACGGCGCTCGGTGGTGGATGGCGACATGAACTGTCCCAGCTTCCTGTTCAGACGTGGGTCCAGGATCAAGGTGATCCAGATGTCCTCCCTTTTATGCATCTGGATTACCCGGGAGTCGCCGCGAAAACAGCGCAACATGTGCGCAGCCATGGGGAAGAGGCAGGCATTGTCAGACTGTGACACATCATTATCGTCCCCCAAGAGGACATGCCTGTCCTCATGTTCCTGCACCATGTCCTCCTGAAACCGCCACCCCTGCACCACCGCAGCGGTGCTCTGCTGCTCCCCCTCAGCATCCAGGTTAGGGACCTCCAACTCCTCAACTCCTCTTCCACTATCTGAAAGTTGTTGTCCTCCTCCTCCTCCTGTGAGGTGGACAGCTCTGCCAACTGCTCCTGATCCAGCTGGGTCAGGGATGCCTCCCCCTCTGCCCCCAGATCCTACAGTGCCCTATCCAGCAGGCAAACCAAGGGCACCCATTCACAGACAAATGCCTGCTCCCAGGTCACCATATTGGTTCCTTGCAGGATATGGAGCCAGCACCAGGCACACTTGCTGCATGTGCATCCACTGAGTTGAGGAGATCAGCTGCAGGTTAGTGGAGCCATAGATGTTTGCCTCACAGATGTACCTGCTGACAGCCGTTTCAACATCACCAGGGTCGAGTTCCAGTGAGTTTGGACATAATACAATAATACAATACAATAACATTTCTATAGTGCTTTTCTCCCATAGGACTCAAAGCGCTTAGGCATCTATGATCAGGCGGTGTGATGGCAGGCCCTCGTGCCGCTGCAGGTCAGGCAGGGTTGCAAAGGCAGTGGTGGAGCAGCGGAAATGGCACACCAGCTTCCGTACAGATTCCAGCAGCTGGTCCATCTTCAGGTAGGTGCACAGGAAGCACTGCACCACCAAATTGAGGAGGGGGCCAAGCAGGGGATGTGGTCAAGTTCTCCCAGGCGCAGTGCAGCCACCAGGTTGGCCCCATTATTGGACGCCACATAACCGACTTTGAGGCCTCTGGTGGTCAGCCACTTCTGCTCCTGCTCCCTGAGGGCAGCCAGGATGTGGGCAGCCATGAGTTTCTCCTTCCCCAGGCAGTGGCGCACGGAGGGGGTTGTTCTGAGTGTCTAGAACAACCCCCTGCACCGGGACCGGAAGTGGGGCTGCCGCATGGCCCGGCCGGCTGGGGAGAGAAGACAGAAGAAAATGATGGAGGCGCCAGCCGCGCTAATAAGGGATGCGGGAGCTTTATTCCTCCCTCCCTCTGAATGCCCCCACCTGCAGTGAATGTGTGCCCGGCTCCCCCATGAGTGTGTGCGCAACGGAGCGGTAGGTCCTCTTACCGCAGATCAGGCGCACCAGCAACTGGAGTCTCATGCTTCCTGTTTACCATGACGTCACAGGAAGCATGAGACTCCAGTTGCTGGTGCGCCTGATCTGCGGTAAGAGGACCTACCGCTCCGCTGCGCACACACTCAATGGGGGAGCCGGCACACATTCACCGCAGGTGGGGGCATTCAGAGGGAGGGAGGGAGCGAGGAATAAAGCCGGTTCCCGCATCCCTTATTAGCGCGGCTGGCGCCTCCATCATTTTATTCTGTCTTCTCCCCCAGGCAATCTTCTCCCCACACAGGGGGCGGGCACCTTCCTTCACCTATCTTATACTGGGGGGCATATACCTATCTAATCTATCCTGGGGGGCATATACCTATCTAACCTATACTGGGGGACATATACCTATCTAATCTATACTGGGGGGCATATACCTATGTAACCTATACTGGGGGGCATATACCTATCTAACCTATACTGGGGGGCATATACCTATCTAACCTATACTGGGGGGCATATACCTATCTAACCTATACTGGGGGGCATATTCCTATCTAAGCTATACTGGGGGGCATATCCCTATCAAACCTATACTGGGGGGCATATCCCTATTAAACCTATACTGGGGGGCATATACCTATCTAACCTATACTGGGGGGCATATACCTATCTAACCTATACTGGGGGGCATATCCCTATCAAACCTATACTGGGGGGCATATACCTATCTAACCTATACTGGGGGGGCATATACCTATCTAACCTATACTGGGGGACATATACCTATCTAATCTATACTGGGGGGCATATACCTATCTAACCTATACTGGGGGCAACTATATGGGCTACCTATACTGGGGGGGGGGACCTATAGCTGGCTACCTATACTGCGGGCACCTATACCTGTCTCCACGTTGGGGGCGCATTTTACGCCCTCACCCTGGGTGCAATTTAGCCTAGAAACTGCTAGTATTTGGCTCCACCCACACCATATTTTGGCCACGCCCACACGCCACTTTCAGGAACCCCCCCCCTTGGAAATCCTGGATTTGCCCCTGCCAGGCTGACCAATTTCATCAGCGCTTGGCAGTGGCAAGGCTTTGTGCTGCTGCTGAGGCGGGCTTGTTTGCAGGGTGTGGAGGGAATGGGATCAGAGGAGCCTGCTGCATCTCCCCTGATCCCACGTGGTGGCACCACCAACTGGCCTGGTGCTGTGCCAGCTGCTGCTGCGTTCTTCTCATACCCCCTTCACCAATGTCACCCAGTACTCACATTATTACTAGAGTTGGGCTGAACCTCCGATTTTAGGTTCGCGAACTTCCGCGGAAGGTTCGGTTCGCGTTAAAGTTCGCGAACCGCAATAGACTTCAATGGGGATGCGAACTTTGAAAAAAAAAAAATTATGCTGGCCACAAAAGTGATGGAAAAGATGTTTCAAGGGGTCTAACACCTGGAGGGGGGCATGGCGGAGTGGGATACACGCCAAAAGTCCCCGGGAAAAATCTGGATTTGACGCAAAGCAGCGTTTTAAGGGCAGAAATCACATTGAATGCTAAATGACAGGCCTAAAGTGCTTTAAAACATCTTGCATGTGTATACATCAATCAGGTAGTGTAATTAAGGTACTGCTTCACACTGACACACCAAACTCACTGTGTAACGCACCGCAAACAGCTGTTTGTGTAGTGACGGCAGTGGCGGGTTCACTGAACAGGAATACAGTGGTGGGTTCACAGAACAGGTATGCAGTGGCAGGTTCACTGAACAGGTATGCAGTGGTGGGTTCACAGAACAGGTATGCAGTGGTGGGTTCACAGAAAAGGTATGCAGTGGTGGGTTCACAGTACAGGTATGCAGTGGCAGGTTCACTGAACAGGTATGCAGTGGTGGGTTCACAGAACAGGTATGCAGTGGTGGGTTCACAGTACAGGTATGCAGTGGTGGGTTCACAGAACAGGTATGCAGTGGTGGGTTCACAGAACAGGTATGCAGTGGTGGGTTCACAGAACAGGTATGCAGTGGTGGGTTCACAGAACAGGTATGCAGTGGTGGGTTCACAGAACAGGTATGCAGTGGTGGGTTCACTTAACAGAACAGGTATGCAGCCAGGAACAAGCTAAGCCTAACTAATCTTTCCCTATGAGAGACAGTCTGCAGCAGCTCGTCCTACTCTCACTAACGCAGGCACACGAGTGAGCGTAATGGCCGCCGCTGCATGCCTTTTATAAGGGGGGGAGTGGCTCCAGGGGCTAGTGTAGCCTAATTGGCTACACTGGGCCTGCTGACTGTGATGTAGAGGGTCAAAGTTGACCCTCATGGTGCATTATGGGGCGAACCGAACTTCCGCAAAAGTTCGCCTGCGGGACGCGAACGCGAACCACTGAAGTTCGCATGGAACCGTTCGGAGGCGAACCGTTCGGCCCAACTCTAATTATTACTCTTTTCAACTCCAAGATACAGGCAAAAGGAGGCATTTCCATTTGGTATAATGCGCTTTTATACTCAAACATCTCCCCTATACAGAAATATCTATAAACCTGGTCATACGACCTAAAGGTTCATATACCACCAGACCAAATTCTTAAAGCAAATAAACTACTACTCACATACTCTAAATGTAATTCCCAGTGGGAACAACACCAAAAAACAATGTATAGGTGGTACATCACTCCCAGAAAATTAGCTATCTTTTCTCAATCTACATACGACAAATGGTGGAAGTGTAATAAAGAAACTAGAACCTTAATTCATATGCTATGGGAATGCCCCTTAGTAGCCGAATTCTGGTATTCAATCGAGTTAATAATCCGCAAACACTATTCTCCAAAGTTTCGTCTTTCCCCACAACTAGCATTACTTTTGTTGGATCTTGAGAAGATTGGAAAACCCCATCAATTCATAATTTGTCATATTACCTTGTGCACACATACTTGTTATGATGAATTCCCTGTTGGGTCCCCTTTTATATATGTTGGTTATATTATACACTATTCTCCATAGATACAACATAAGTGTTCAATACTCAGATTTTCATCCAAAATCGAATCTAAATGTATCCTGAAAGGCAATAATCATTACAAGTCCACTATAGAATAGTGCGGTAATTTGCAGAACTATCTTATATAACTTTTTCCTCAACTGATCAGTAACGTCTCAATCTACAAATGGAGAGAACTTAGTTATTCTAAAAGTGCAGGCAGCCTCAATCTGGAGACTTCCTGTGTTACGGCCTGGAGAAGGTCTAAGCTTGCTCAGCTGCAGATGCCAAGTTAATGAGCAAGACTAGAATTTTAGTACCCAGCCCATGTATGATATGCTATTCCTCTCCTTCGTAGACATTCAAGTTACTAAGTTCTTGCAAACAAGATGTGGAATGTTTAAAGGGTTAAACCCTATAAGTTTTGATATAGCTATACTTGTTATCTAAAGTTGAAGAGAAATCGAGAGCCCAATATGGTGTAGTATGTCAAAATTGATTGGATAAATGAAACAGTGAGATGGTAATACTCACAAACACGGGTTACCACCTAGGTAACAAATCATTAGGCAGGTGAGGAGATTAGACCTGTCCTCATTCAGGATTAAGAAGTCGCTCTCTGTAGATAGGAAGAAAGGGATCACCCCTCCACCTGGGGTGGACTCAAATATATTGGTAGGTGAACAGAGGCGCCAGAAGGATAAAAGTACATAACATTTTTTAAAAATTGCTGGGAGGAAGTGGTGGACTCGCCTCTGTTAAAGCAAACACCAAGGACTGTAAAAATATAGATATACACATTTATTGAAAATACCCCAAAGATGCAACGCATTTCACGGGCACAGCCCACTTCTTCAGGCAATAAGTAGCGGATAAACAACAGCAATTCAGTTATAGCAAGCAAAGCGCCTCTGTCTTGTTATCTATTTCGCAATGATCTGTTGTCCATTTATCTGCAACCTCAAAGCTTGTTATTGGAAATTAATACATTGTCAGTAATGCTTTGTGATTTACCAATTCTGTTATCCTAAAAATCAATAAAAACTCATTGTTGAAAAAAAAAATGTCACCCAGTACGCAGTAATTGACAGGTAGCGGCCTGTCCCAAATCAGCTGCTCCATGAGTCCATGGTGATATGGATCTGCTCGCCCATGGCATGGTCGAGCAAATGGGCCACTTTTGCTACTACAAAATCGTAGAGTGCTGGGATGCCGGTCCTTAAAAATTAGTGCCGGCTTTGGATTCACCACTCTGGGATCCCAAACTAGAGCAGCATGTGCATAGCACTCCCCTCCTGCACCAGGGAGTATGGAAGGAGCTGGGAACACATGGCCCGGGCCAGCAAGCCGTTCAGCTTCCAGATACTCCTGTGCCCAGGAAGCAGAGGCTTGGTCAAGCCATGAAAGCTGTTGCTCAGCAGGGTCTGCCGATGTCCTGCAGGGGAAGCTGAGGAGGAAGCACTGGAGGGAGCAGAGGAGGCCAATGAGGACTGGCTGGCCTCACTAGCCTCAATGTCTGTGGCATGAGCTGAGCTTCTGAGGGCGCAATGGATGAGGAAGTGCGTTTTCGTGCTGTGGCGCCTTGACGACCACTGCTCCTGCTGCTCCTGAATGCCACGCGGTGGGTCTGCTGCTCTGACCACCCCCCTTCCTGGTCCTTCAGCCTCTTATACTCTGCAAAATCATTATGGTGATAGCTCTTCAGGTGGGTCTGGAGGGATGAGGTACCCATCTTGGCCGCGTTGTGCCCGTGGCTCAAGCTTTTTTTTGCGGAAGTTACACACTGCATAGCTTGCATCCAGGGTGGACGCAAAATATTGGGGACGTAAACACCCCCTATGGTGTGCAGAGGGTGTGGCTGCTCTCCCTCTGGTTAAGGGTTGCGTAGTGGTGCTGCTGATGGCAGTGCCGGCTGAAGCAGTGGCCTGTGTTCCACACCCACTGCTGGACATGCCCCTGCCTGACATGTGGCGATACAATTGCCTACACTCTTGTGCCTCATCCTCCTCCGAGCTGCCTTCTCAGGCACATAAGGACGTTTCTGCCAATCATTCTTGTCGTCAGAAAACAGCTCTTCTCCTGACCCCCCCACCACCTCTTCTGCCCCAACATTTCCAGGCACAGACCCCCTCATCCTCAAAATCTGCTTGTGCTGGCCCGAACACAACCTCCTCCCCATCAGGCCCCATGATATCCTCAAAGGCAGCCATCAAGTTGCTCCCAGATGCCAGACTGAGGGGCAGAAGGCTCTCCAGGGAGGGCTGACGACTGGCTGCTGGGGTGGATGTCACAGCAAGTGGATGTCATTACCTGCTGCTGCTGCTAGTATTACTGCTGGGAGTGCTGGTCACAACGGAGGTCTGGGAACAAGTAATGGGCTGCTCCATCACCATCATCTCCACCACTGCCTCTACCTGCCTCTCCTAAATGACCACACGGCGGACCCAAGGTGCTGATAATGGGTGCCAATGGCGCCCACTGGGCTGCTGATGGACGCCTCTCTGCTGCATCCCCTACAGCTGAGCACCCTCTACCTGGTGGTGGACCAGTCCCAGATGCGGCACCCCCTCCCCTGCCACGGCTCCTGCCAGACATTTTTTATGCACAAGATTTGAAGGTGGCAAGTGTGCTGCTTTTTACTGTCAATAATATGTGTGTGGGGATAGACAGAATATAACAGGGGGCTTTATATACACCGCTTTATATACAGGAGGGGAGGGCAGAGCCTCCCCTTCTATGATTGGTTGCTAGGGCCTACACTGGGGGCCTCTGCTTGGCCCAGTGACGATATTTCCCCAATCACAGATTTCCGATCATCACGAGCCGGATTTCTGTAATATCGGCCAAATCCATGATTTAAATCCATGATCACGGCCGATCACGGATGTTGGATTCAGAAAAAAGGGCTCGTGATCATGGCTATGCCGTGATCACGAGGCTGTGGAGTGCATCACTGGTGTCACATGATTGGGGAAGATATATGAGAGCATAAAGCAAGAGACTGCCGAGAGGAAGAGGTGATGCAAGGCAGCGGGATAAGGTAAGCATAGTAACATAGCTCCATTGCTCTGCAAGGTGGGTGGTAGGAAGAGCAGGCCCCAGTAACCCCCAGGAAATGCCCCCCCCCCCCACAACATTTTGGGGACTATTGTTATGATCCTGTGTGTAGTTTAGTGTGTGCCTATCAGAAAAAGAAGTGTGTCATATTTGTGTATGGATTCTTCTTTGTGTAGTATAGTTTCAGGATGTTTGGATGCACTGATGAATTGTGTTTGCACATTCATTTTTGGAAGTAGTCCTGAGCCCATGCCATGATTTCCACTACAGAATTATGTCTGTGTTTAAAGATGTGTGAGTCAAGGGCCTGATGATCACAGCCATCCAATACTGACTTTTGGGTTGGTCACTTCATTACAGACATTTATCCCTACAGATATTATGTACTAAACATTAAATCTTGCAATTCTCTATAATGTTAAGTGAGGAAAATTATGCTTAAATTGCTGCATGGTTTACATAATATTCCTAGTCTGCTGCCTGTGTCCCATGGGATAAAAATAAGCATATATTTTGATTAACCACTGCGCACATGGCATCTCTGGCCCCATAAGTACCAGAGACTTTTTCTCTAAAAAGTTCTCACTGTGATTGTCTCACAGTGATCATGGGGTAAGGAGCCGATATATGGAGCTCTGCTGTCAGCGTGACAGCAAAGCAGGCGGTTGCAGGTTGCAGTAAAGGCGCAAACAATGGGATCGGTGGGTGCATATGAATGCGGAAGTTGAAATCTATGCCCTGGCACCCTGAAGCTGCCAACAAACAGGATGTAAATTTCAACTATGGCCGCCCAGAAGAGGTTAAACAATTGCATTTACCAGTCTCAGCATTGTGAAAATGTCTTTTGAACAATTTGCAATTAAATGCAAGATTTAAATGATTTGCAAGGCATCACATTTTTGTATGCATCTTCTTTTGAATCTTGATTAAGCAGCTCCAGAGTTCCTATCCATAGCTCGTCGATGTAAATATTTCTTAAAAAAACAATGAATAAAAGGGATAGATAGATAGATAGATAGATAGATAGATAGATAGATAGATAGATAGATAGATGCGATCCACTCCAAGGACTTTAAGAACATAATGCTAAATAACAGTATTCAGAAATGAATTACCTTAGCAATAACATATGTACAATCCCCATATGCTGAGTACTGCCACTGATCAAATGTAGTAAAGTGAGCTCCTCCTTCAACTGCACAAGTTGCTGAACAAGGAATGTTGGTACAGCTCCATTTCCCCCTTATGCACGTGCTGTAAACATAATCATTAGTCAAGAGTGGATTTTTTCACCTTTTTCCTTGGACTTGCAAGACAATATTAAGCTTTTTACTTACCAATTACTACAAGAAGTAGAATAGTATTGCCCAGGGGAATATATTTGATCATTATAGCTACAGGGGCAGTCATCAACATTTATGCATTCGTTGCTGCCAACATCGTCAAATATCAAACCTTGAAAAGATTATTATACAGTCATTAGAAAAAAAGTGGTATATGAATATTTTCAGACATATGTGTGTCAGAAGCTTAAAGTGGTCTGAAACTCTGACATAACATTCACTAAAAATGTGTTTTCCTACTTTTTATTACTCATACAGTTATATTTGCTTTTGTAAGTAAAGAGAACCGAGAGCCCAATATAGTGAAATAAGTACTGATAAACAGGTTTTTATGAAACGAGTACAACAATATACTCACAAACCAGGGTTACCTCCAGGCAACCACTGTATAAGCAGGTGAGGAGATTATCCTGACCTCACTCAGGGTTAAGAAGTCGCTCTCTGTAGATAGTGTCAGCATTCTAGTGCTTTATTTATGCAGGAAAAGCTGTCATATGTGTATGTTTTAAGTTTTAATGTTCTATGCAAAATGTCATTGTAAACTTTTTTAAAAATATTGCTCTGGTAAACCTCAGCATATTCCAGGCAGTGAAACTCATAATTAGATTATTTTAGTTTAGAAGCTAAAACACTCAATGAAATAATTATTGTTAAACCTATCATTATATAATTATTATCATTATATATATATATATATATACACACACACACATATATATATATATATATATATATATATATATATATATATATATATATATATATATATATATATAATCTATTGCATTGTATTACATTTAATGCTGGATTCTGTCAGTGATAGTTAGAGAAAGTAAAACTTTTATAAGATTATAGCTTGTAAGCTTGTAAGCTAGAAGACTGTTTACGTACTTGTTACAGGGCCGTTACAGACAGCAAGAATATAATGCCATGTTTTGACTATGAAACATTCTGGAATGTAAATACTAGAACTTTACAAGGTTTTTCCTATTGTCCCGTATTTAGGACAATTATGCCACCTGGCGGTTTCATAGTCTTATAAAATTTATATTATTAATACAGCTTGTTATTTACATGATTTAGATAGAACATTATTACGTTTTAATATACAATTATATCTTATATGATTGATTGTTTTAAGAAGAATTATATAATAAGTTATATATTTAAATAAGTATATTGGGGGAAGCCCTGCATGTTTCAATAAGCCTTAAATTGCTGTAGACTATTACTGGTCTGTGTTAGTGTCAACCTGACCAATATTATTTCTGGGAAAGAAGAGACACATTCCAAACTAATTAGCAGAAGGACACATTATCAGAAATGCGTCATGAATTACATTGTTTAATGTTTGAAAGTCCAATGTCTGGGGCAAATAAGTCAACCAGCAGATAAGATGGCTGGTGACGTCCATTTTTAATTAACTGCGTCAGAAATGACCTAATCAGAATGTGTAAACATTGCAAACCTACGTAGATTCTCACAGTTAAGATAATTAAGGTATTCAAAACAAAAAAAGTGTTATGGGTATTTTAAATGTCAAAGATAGCGAGCTACGCACGGAAGTTTCAGCCAATCAGAACCTGGGATTTAGGGAAATTCCAGATTAGGCAGCCATATTGCATCCAATCACTATAAAAGTAGCAGCTTAAAGCTCATAATTTGCACTAGCCTACCAATCTCCTGAGAAGACACACGAGGCAGAAGCTACCTTCCCACACGTGGTTCTAGATGCTGAAGAGACAACAGAGAAGGGGTAATATGCTTAGGCTCACCCCCTCTGACTCTGCCGCAGAGGCTGCCCTCTCCTACGGGGGGCTTCACCTCAGTCACACCCCCAGACCAGACAACAGGACCGGGGGAGGGGTGGGTCTGCTCCTCTCCCCATCCTGCACATTCCGTGTCCTCACTCCACCTTCCTCCCTACAATTCACATCCTTTGAGGCCCACACTATCCGCCTCTACAATCCCCTCCCAGCCATTGTTGCAGTCTTATACCGCCCTCCGGGCTCCACACGACAATTTCTCGACAACCTTGCCTCCTGGCTCCCACACATCCTCTCCTCTGACCTCCCCACCATCATCCTCGGGGATTTCAATATACCCATCAATGAACCCAAGAACTCTGTTGCGACCCGGCTACTCACCATAGCCAACTCACATGGCCTAGTACAACACACCAACGCCCCCACTCACACTGCACGTCACACTCTCGACCTTATATTCACTAAATCCACCACCATTGCAGACCTCGACATCGCACCATTTCCACCCTCAGACCATTACCTTCTCGCCTTCAACCTCCTCACGGAAGGCACCTCCAAACTACCCGCCCACCGACCTGGTCGATGGCAGCGAGACCTACGCAAGCTCAACCCTGGCGTCCTTGCTGACTCCCTCCATGGCCTATCCTCCACTCTCCCCACCCTAACCTGTCCTAATCTTGCTGCAGCTCAGTATCACCAAATTCTCTCATCAGCCCTAGAGAAAGCTGCTCCACCAATATTCCGCCGCAACCGACCCCCTAACCCCCAGCCCTGGCGCACTACCCATACTCGCAACCTCCAGAGGGAAACGGGCGCCACTGAACGAAAATGGCGGAAAACTCGACTAAACCAGGATTTCCTACAGTACAAGACTAACCTGCAGCAGTTCCACACTGCCCTTGCTCATGCGAAGCAGGAATACTTTACCAAGCTCATCGGAGCACAAGCTTCCAATCCCCGGCGTCTTTTTAGCACCTTAAACTCCCTGCTTAAACCCACCCCCCCCCACCTTCTGTTTCCTCCCTCTCTGCCACAGATTTAGCCACCCACTTCACCAACAAAATAGTCTCCATCCGTCAGGAAATATCCAATCTTCAATCTTCACCTCCCACCTGCTCACAACCTACTCCTTCTCCACCCTATCCTCCCCTCACCTCCTTCACTCCTACTACCACTGAGGAGGTCAACCACCTACTGCAGACTTCCCATACCACTACCTCCCCCCTTGACCCTATCCCTTCTGATCTACTTCAGCCTCACTTCACGGATCTGGCCCCAGTCCTCACTACCATGTTTAACCTCTCCCTATCCACAGGCACCTTCCCCTCAGACTTCAAGCAGGCCACTGTACTGCCTCTGCTCAAGAAACCCTCCCTCGACCCCTTGCTACCCTCCAACTACCGCCCGATCTCCCTCCTCCCCTTCGCCTCAAAACTCCTTGAGCGTCTGGTTCACAAACGCCTGACCCAGTACCTCAATGCCAACTCACTACTCGACCCACTGCAATCTGGATTTCGGCCTGCCCACTCAACCGAAACGGCTCTCACCAAAGTGGTCAATGACCTTGCCTTAGCTAAAGCTGAAGGTAAATACACCATTCTCCTCCTCCTTGACCTTTCAGCAGCTTTTGATACAGTAGATCATCCCCTACTCCTCCAGTCCCTCCAATCCATGGGCATTCACGATCTCGCCCTGACCTGGCTTTCATCCTACCTCTCCAACCGCTCCTTCACGACCTCCTTCTATGAGTCCTCGTCCACCCCCAACCACCTCTCAGTGGGAGTCCCCCAAGGCTCGGTCCTTGGCCCCCTACTGTTCTCCCTATACACATCCTCCATTGGCAAGGTTATCTCCTCCATGGGTTTTAACTATCATCTGTATGCAGATGACACCCAAATCTATCTCCACACCCCTGACATATCCACCACTACCATGGACAAGGTCTCCTCCTGCCTATCTGCCATCTCCTCCTGGATGTCCGCTAGGTTCCTAAAACTAAATCTAGACAAAACGGAATTTATGATCTTCCCACCCCGGTCATCCCTGGACCTCCCAGATGTGCAAGTCACTGTTAACCACACTACTATTCACCCTACCTCTCAAGCCCGCTGTCTGGGTGTCACCCTGGACTCCGCACTCTCCTTCACTCCCCACATCCAAAACCTCACAAAGTCCTGCAACTTCCACCTTCGTAACATCTGTAAGATTCGCCCTTTCCTGACCCCTGCCACCACCAAACTCCTCATCCATGCCCTCATAATTTCCCGCCTCGACTACTGCAATGCCCTTCTGTCTGGACTCCCTAAGACCCGAATAGCCCCACTGCAGTCCATCATGAATGCGGCTGCCAGAATTATCCACTCCTCCCATCGCTCCACCAGGGCGGCTCCCCTCCATGAATCCCTCCACTGGCTTCCTATCCAATCCAGAATCAGATTCAAGATATTGTGTCTGACCTACAAATCCATCCACAAAACCTGTCCAACCTACATTTCTGATCTTACTCAGAGATACACACCAAGCCGCTCACTCCGCTCCTCCAATGAACTTCGCCTGACCGTCCCCCGCATCACCCAGTCCCATGCACGCCTCCAAGACTTCTCAAGAGCCGCTCCGACACTATGGAACTCCCTACCTCCACCCATTAGGGCAGCCCCCTCCAACACCTTCAAGAAGGCCCTCAAAACTCACCTTTTCACTCTTGCCTACCACCCCTCACAATTGCTCTAAACCCACAGCCGAACTCTGGTCCCCTACCTCTCGTGTCCCTACCTCTCCCTCTAGATTGTAAGCCTTTGGGCAGGGTCCTCACTCCTTTTTTGTCCTACCTGATCATGCACCTCCATTACTGTGCACCCATGCTATGCATTTGAGTGAACCTAACTTGCCTAACTCCATGCTCCCATCCAGTGACTGACTAAGCATTACCTTGTACTCATACTGTGCTGTGTGATCTGGTTTTCTTGTATTCCTGTATTGTCATATTGCTGTTTGTCACCCCTAAATATTGTCTGTAACCTAAATTAATGTCCAGCGCTGCGTAATATGTTGGCGCTTTATAAATACAACAAATAAATAAATAAATAAATTCTGGTGATTTACTTTATTAATTTTTCAGCATTAAGTTCTGTTAAGATTTTAGCAAGAAGTTTTTTTAGAAGCTATTTTTTATGCTATTTCTTTAAAGGGAAGGTTCAAGCAAAAAAAAAAATGAGTTTTACTTACCTGGGGCTTCTACCAGCCCCATGTAGCCATCCTGTGCCCTTGTAGTCACTCACTGCTGCTCCAGTCCCCCGCTGGCAGCTTTCTGACCTCGGAGGTCAGGGCCACATTGCATACATTTTTACGCATTCCAGCTAGTGCAGGAACAAAAATTTACGTGTTGCACCACTAACGCGTAAAAATGTATGCGTTAATGTTCCTGCACTAGCGGAAATGTGTAAAAATGTACGCAATTCGGCCCTGACCTCCGAGGTCAGAAAGCTCCCAGCGGGGGACTGGAGCAGCAGTGAGTGACTACGAGGGCACAGGATGGCTGCATGGGGCTGGTAGAAGCCCCAGGTAAGTGAAACTCATTTTTTTTTTTTGCTTGGACCTTCCCTTTAAGAAGATTACTACAAGTTTTACACAGCTACTAGATACACAGCTATTAATACAGATGAGACTACTTTTGATCTTATTCTACATAACACAACTGTTATATTCTTTTTTGAATGTGCTTAGAAGATTGATGATCGCTTGGCTGTAAAGCCTTGATAAGATGGAATACTGTTAGAAGGAAACACTACTTGGAAGTGTTCATATTTTGTATATATGCTGTATGATAAGCAAATACAATTTTTTATATAAAATCATATACTGAGTGCTCTGATTCATTTTGAGGTATACCGTCAATCTATAATTACTGTTATAGAGGGTTCAGACCCCGCTATGCCGGATTTATATGATAGCAACGCTTTAAAGGCTTGTCCTTTACTGAGTTAGCAATCATGAAAAAGGCAAGAACCACACAGGTTTTTGACAATAGGAAGAAAAAGGGGTATTCCCCCTCCACCAGGGGTGGATATTATGTATAACGTAATGGAAGACAGAGGCGCCAAAAGAATAAAATCATATATTAAAAAGTTTAAAAGTGCTTAGGAGGCAGTGGTGGACTTACCTCCTGCAAGCAGACACAAAAAGCTGTGTATTCAAAATAAAGCAGAATTATTGGTACACTCCAAGGGGTATTTGCAACGCGTTTCGCAGGCCTAGACCCGCTTCATCAGGTAATAACTAGTAGGAGTACACAACTGGGGACAAGAGGCATAATTGGTGTATGTACGAACAAAGTGCATACATGAATAATAAAGTGCATATATAAATATATATATAATAAAGCAGATGTTGTATTTCCCATTCAAGTATTATGTGTTTCAAAAGTGCAATGATGATTGGTACAGGATACTTATATGGGATGGATGACGTGTGTGCTTATAGTGGAGGGGTAAGGCAAAGGGGGGGGAGGGGACACAAAGGAAGGCGGGAGGGGGGGGTATGTGTTTTTTAAGGGAAAGCATAGGGAGGGAGGTGTGTACTTATGGTAGCAGGTAGGTAAAAGGCTGGGAGGCATGGAGCCCTCTATAGATAATTACAAATGTAATTAGATGGTATTATAACACAAAAAGCCAAGGGAGAAAATAGCAAGTAGTTGCAAGGTGAGGTGGGTAGAAAGAAAATGGGGATAGAACACATATAGTTTGGGGAGCAATAGTTAAATTAGAGCGTTTTTGTGTAATAAATCAAAAGGACATTATTCACTTACCAGCAATTTGTCCGGGTACCACCTGCCGCCTCTTTGCCACGGTATCCCGGAGCTACTGTTTAAGAAGTGAATGGGGGTGTCCCTGAGCTAATCAGAAGGCGGGGCAGGCCAATGGGTTCCCGCCCAGCGGGAGTGCGACCTTAAGGTTGCATCATCAAAGGGCGCTCGAGTGCGGTCTCTACGTCGCATCTATGACTGGGAGGAAGGGCAAGGTAGTACCAGGAATATGGTTGTAGCAAAACTTGGTAAATATGACAAATGGTTTATGATAAGACTATAAGCAACCCATAAAGTACATAGCAAATAAATATAATCATGGCCATAATAAAAATGGGGGGCTATTAACACACAACAGTAATTTTAAAATTACCAGAGAATAAATAACATAAAATAAAATCGAATCAGATCAAATAAAATAAACATAGGAATAAAAATAATAGTTTTGATAAAAATAAAAATATATATAATAAATAAAGAGCAATAAAATATAGAAGTGCATAAGAGTATAGGATATAACTATATAAAATGAACAATATAGATTAAACAAGTATGATGAAAGAGGCGACTAGATAAAAATATTTTATGAAATTTTGATTAGTGAATTTTTTCGAGTATTTCGTTGAGGCCCTCCGGAAAGAGGGTCCTCAACATTTGAATCCAAAACATTTCATGTGATCTGAAATAGGGTGGGGTCGCTATTGTGATGGGTGCCAAAATGTCTAGAAACGCTGTGAAGGAAAACATTTTATTGTATGTTCCTCTTATGTTGTCCTATCCTACTCCGGGCTGGTTGAGTAGTACGGCCCACGTACTGGAGATGACATGGGCAAGTGATAATGTAGATAATGTATCTGGAAGTACAAGTTATATAGTTTTTGATCTGGTATTGTAACTTGGTGGTGTTGGAGGAATAGGAAGTGGTGGTTTGAACAAATGGACAAGCTTTGCATCTGGTGTTGTTGCAGGGGTAGCATCCTGGAGCTTAACGGTTCTGTCAGTGTCCGTATGTGGTTGGTAATTGCAAATGGCTGGGTGCTACTAGTTTTCGTAGATTTGGTGCTCTTCTGAAGGTGATGGCGGTTATTAGTGAAATTAATGGTCGAAGGTATGGGTCTTGTAATAAAATCTCCCATCTTTTGTTCAAGATGGATCGAATGAGAGGATGTTGGGCGTTGTAGCGTGTAATAATTGGTCGTGATCGGAATCTGTGAAATCGGATGATGGAGTTCGAGTTTTTTTGCTTTTAGCTTTAAATCTGGCGTCTTTAACGAGTTTTTTGGTGTAATTACGTGCCAGAATTTTTTTTGTAAGAATTTCGGATTGTATGTCGTAATCTTTAGCATCTGTACAATTTCTATGAATTCTTTTGAACTGGCTGTATGGTGTATTGATGGTCCAAGGGCGGTGATGAAAGCTGTCAAAGTGTATATAGTTGTTTGCGTCTACCGGTTTAAAATATGGCTTGGTTTTAATGAAGTTGGATTCAATGAATAGTGTTAAGTCAATGAATTCTATGGTGGTGGGGTCATGCTGTGAAGTGAATTGTAGTCCGGCTGTGTTAGAATTTCGATAATTGATGAAGGGGGGATGAGTTCAATGTTACCTTTCCAGATGAAGAGGAGGTCGTCGATGTAACATTTGTAAGAGACTATGGCCTCAATTCACTAAGATCATGCTAGAGATAATAAGGCAAGAGAAAACTTACCTCCACACGTGAGAGAGTTATCTTACCTCTTCATTCCTTAAGTTACCTCTCCTGTAGTTAATTTACCTCCTCTGTAGTTAATTTACCTCCTCTGTAGTTATTTTCACATGCAGCTAATTAACAGCCTGTCTTTAACTCTGGAGTTATTTTAAGGATTGGAGAGTTAATTTAAAGACAGAAGAGTTAACTTTAGGCTTGCCTGAGGTAAAATGTTTCCTGAATACTACATGCCTTATCACCATGGTAAAAACTCAAGAAGAGTTATTAAAGACAGGAGATAAGTTTAGTGAATTGAGGCCAATATTTTCTATGTAAGGGTTGTTACACTGCATTTTTTGGAGTTCTAGAAGGCCCATGGAAAGATTTGCATTGGACAGGGCGAAAGACGACCCCATAGCAGTGCCATTTGTTTGATGGTAGATTTTGTCAATGAATGTGAATACGTTGTTTTGTACAATAAATTCGGTACAATGGACTAGGAAGGTTTGTTGGCTATGGGGCATCAATGGGTTGGTAGACAAGAAGTGTTTAATAGCAGAGAGACCGTAGGAGTGGGGTATGTTAGTATATAATGATGTTACGTCATATGTGAGCCATAGGTAGTCATCCTGCCAATTAATAGCGCTGAGGAGTTCTATGAGATGAGAGGAGTCTTTTAGATAGGAATTGAGAGATTGTACATGGGGTTGTAAGTGATGGTCCACAAATCGTGATAGATTACTAGTGAGGGAGTTTATACCGGATATAATGGGGCATCCAGGTGGTTTATGTAGAGTTTTATGAATCTTGGGTAAATAGTAAACAATTGGTGTTTTTGGGTGGGAAGTTATAATGTAGTTTCTTTCGTTTTTTGTAATGATATTATTAAGTAGTGCATCGTTAATGAAGGATTTGAAGGTTTTTATTGAGCTCTACAGTCAGATCTGTGTCTAAGGTTTCATAGTATTTTTAGTCGCCTAATAGGCATTCGGCTTCTGCAAGATAGTCTTGTGTATTGACAATGACAATCCCTCCCCCCTTATCTGCTGGTTTGATGATTATATTATTGCTGTTCTGTAATGATCTGATGGCCGCCTTTTGTTGGCAGGAAAGGTGGGAGGAGGTGTTAAGTGTACCAGTATGAAGGGTCTGTAAATCGTGAAGTACTAAGGAATAAAAGGTGTCAATGTAATTACCTTTAGATGCTACAGGATAGAATCGTGATCTGCCCTTACGTTTTGTAGTGATGATGATGAATTGCTCTGTATTAATTTCAGCGGAGGATATTGTGCAAAGTGGTAATGTTTCGTTATTGGTAATGAGCTGTGGGGTCGGTTACAGAGGATGGGTTTAATTTCTTTATTGCAAAATGTCATTTTAGTGTTAATTTGTGAATATAGGCGTTCAGATCAGAAAAAATCTCGAACATATTTAACTGGTTGGTAGGGCAAAAAGATAAACCTTTCTCAAGTAATGTAGTTTCACTATGGGATAGTTGATGGTCGGACAGATTGAAAACGCTTTTAGTTTGTACACTTGTGAGTATAGGATTGGTGGTTATTGGTGCTTGTTTTGTTTTTCTTTTACCTCGCCTCCCTCTTTTTCGGAGTCGGGCAGAGGTCTTTTTTTCTTTTTGGGTTGTAATATAACGCTTTTGGACTGGGTAATTGGGTTAAAAGTATGTTCTGGGTAAGGGTTGAAAGAAGGTCTAAAAAAGAGGAAGTAGGTTGTGTCAATATTGGCAATTGTGGTCTGAGGGTTGGTAGGATTGTTTATATTTGATTGAAAGAAGGTATCGATGGAGGTTTGTACGGAACGAAGTGGTTGTTTAGTAGTGGTATTTCTATTCGCTAGTGGGGAGGTTTTTTGATTGCTGGATGGACTTGGTTGGGGACTCTCATGGACAGAAAAGTTGGGTGATGTGGGGTCAGATCCACAAACACTAATTTGTGAAGCTCTAATTGATGTGTTGTGTTTGGAGCTCGGCCGTAGGGGGAGAGATTGTCATTCCCACTGGGTTCTGAGGTTTTGGTCTGTGTTATTGGAGCAAGGGACAACAGAGGTTTTTTTCAGGAGAAATTGTATACTGGGTTCAGCAAAGGTGATCAGATGGTTGGTTTGTCGGCTCCAGTACGTGGGGTAGATGTGATGGATTTGGACGGTTTAGGATGTATGTCTGCTATAATCAGTTTTTTATTTTCACGGCGTGATTTAGGGTTTGAGGGGGCCCAGTATTGTAATTAAAGCTATTAGGGGGGGGGGGGATGTGGAGGCCATTCATTTATTTCTGGATTCTTTGGTACCACTGACAGTGGTGGTTGGAAGAGAGGTGATAGTCGGTGTGTCTTTGGGTGGTGGTATGAGTTGTGGTGGAAAAAGAGGTGGTGGTGGGAAGGGTGGGTATCTAAAGGGGGGAGGTGGGATAGTGAGGCTTATCAATGATGGTGGGCGATTCTGGGGGTGCATAGGTGGACTGGCTGGCTGTGGAGCACCGGGTGGGATACGTGGTTTCCGTTCCCTCTCCCTAAGTTCCGCGTATGCCAGTCTGTCCCTATTTAATTTCTTGAGTTTTGCATCTATAGTGTCAATTTCAAATTTTTTGAGCCGGGAAGTGAGATTGGATAGCAATGGGCCATATTGGGTGCTTTTGGTATGGAGGGCGAGGAATTATTTACATTCTAGAATTATTGGTTGTAAATCCTTGACAATGGACTTTCTTATGGTAATGAGCCTTTCCATCATGCCTTGCGCACAAAATTCAAAATAAGCATACCAGTCTATAGTAAAGACAGTATCAGTGGGAAAGACAGTAAGAGTTTTAATCCTTATACCGTCTGGTGATATTTTTTCCTCTATATAGGTCTCTTGCATAGCAATATCAGCTAAGTTAAAAAATTCATCTTTTAATGCCAACTCAAATTTTTGGAACTTCGGTTTAAGATCAGTATTATTGACCGGCGAAGTGTCATTGACTTGGATGGGGGTTGGATCTTGTGTTTTGATCGGTTTAAGTTTGAATTGTGCCAACAGGCTGTTTTTCTGTGTGTCGATCGGTCTGTGATGAGTTCCATGTCAGCGGAAAAAGACGGCTTCTATCAGGTTCAAGGTGCCTGTTCGCGGACGAAAGGCCAAGATGAGCTTGCACAGGTATATGTAAGGAAAGAGAACCGAGAGCCCAATATAGTGAAACAAGTACTGATAAACAGGCTGTACTACTCAACCAGCCCGGAGTAGGATAGGACAACAGAAGAGAAACATACAAACATTTTTTTTCCTTCACAGCGTTTCTAGACACTTTGGCACCCATCACAATAGCGACCCCACCCTATTTCAGATCACATTCATCGAATCCATCAATCAGCAACAGTCGGATGCTTTTGACAAACTGAGAGCGAGAGAAATGTTTTGGATTCAAATGTTGAGGACCCTCGTTCCGGAGGGCCTCAACGAAATACTCGAAAAAATTCACTAATCAAAATTTCATAAAATAATCTTTTTATCTTGTCGCCTCTTTCATCATACTTGTTTATCCTGTATTGTATATTTATATAGTTTTATCCTATACTCTTATGCACTTCTATATGTTATTGCTCTTTATTATATATATTTTTATCATAACTATTATTTTTATTCCTATGTTTATTTTATTTGATCTGATTCGATTTTATTTTATGTTATTTATTCTCTGGTAATTTTAAAATTACTGTTGTGTGTTAATAGCCCCCCATTTTTATTATGGCCATGATTATATTTATTTACAATGTACTTTGTGGGCTGCTTATAGTCTTATCATAAACCATTTGTCATATTTATCATATTTAGCAAGTTTTACTACAACCATATTCCTGGTACTAACCCAACCTGTATATTTCTACTGTGTAAGGCCTTAAAAACTCTTATTACCTATAATGCCCACTAGATGGCAACAATACTTCAATCCCATTGCAACACAATAGTTATTGTATTATTCATTAAAATATGTTTTCCAGAGGACATTGATCTAAAGTAACATAGAATTGTCAAAAAGTTTACATTTTAGTCTGTAACATCGCTGATCACGTTTTAATTACGCTTTTTCTCCAGGCTTTATTCTGCACGCTTTGCCCCCACTTGCCCACAACAAACATGGCGGACGGCCCCCGGACGCATGCGCAGAAGTCGCGCATCACATCCGTATAACTACTTCCACCGCCTCCCGGAAGCTGCCCTTCCTGCCAGTCATAGATGCGACGTAGAGGTCACACTCGAGCACCCTTTGATGATGCGACCTTAAGGTCGCACTCCCGCTGGGCGGGAAACCATCGGCCTGCCCCGCCTTCTGATTGGCTCAGGGACGCCCCCATTCACTTCTTAAACAGTAGCTCCGGGACACCGTGGCAAAGAGGCGGCAGGTGGTACCCGGACAAATTGCCGGTAAGTGAATAATGTCCTTTTGATTTATTACACAAAAACGCTCTAATTTAACTATTGCTCCCCAAACTATCAGTGTTATATCCCCATTTTCTTTCTACCCACCTCACCTTGAAACTACTTGCTATTTTCTTTCTATTGTTCCCCCCTTTGCCTTACCCCTCCACTATAAGCACACACGCCATCCATCCCATATAAGTATCCTGTACCAATCATCATTGCACTTTTGAAACACACAATACTTGAATGGGAAATACAACATCTGCTTTATTTTATATATTTATATATGCACTTTATTATTCATGGATGCACATGTTCGTACATACACCAATTATGCCTCTTGTCCCCAGTTGAGTACTCCTACTAGTTATTGCCTGATGAAGTGGGTCTAGGCCTGCGAAACGCGTTGCAAACACCCCCTGGAGTGTACCAATAATTCTGCTTTATTTTGAATACACAGCTTTTTGTGTATGCTTGCAGGAGGTAAGTCCACCACTGCCTCCTAAGCACTTTTAAACTTTTTAACATATGATTTTATTCTTTTGGCACCTCTGTCTTCCATTACGTTATATTTGCTTTTGTGCACAAGTAATATTGTTTGTTTACACATTACAAGTTTCCAAAGTGTAGTTTATCTTGCCCTGAGAGCTGTCATTGCATTTTATTCTTTTTCTACTATAACTGCTTTTCATTATATATTAAAATCATCTAATGAGCTATTCTGAGCCGTGTGTGTGTGCATGAAGCAGAGACATTTTATCAGAGTGTTTGTTTACATTCCAGTGTTGATACATGTGTGTTTAACAAGTAAAAAAGATACTGTTATCTTCAGTTTGGATGCGGATTTGAAGCTGAATAGCAGGACAAAGTGCTTTGTTTAACTATTTCAGTGATGTTCTGTTAGTGAGAGGTACAGTATAGGAAGGCTGCCATATTTCTTTCCTTTTAAGCAATACCAGTTCCCTGACAGCCCTGCTGAGCTATTTGCCTGCAGTAGTGTGAATCACACCAGAAACAAGCATGCAGCTAATCTTGTCAGATCTGTCAAAATTGTCAGAAACACCTGATCTGCTGCATGCTGGTTCAGGGTCTATGGCTAAAAGTATTAGAGGCAGAGGATCGGCAGGATAGCCAGGCAACTGGTATTGCTTAAAAGGAAATAAATATGGCAGCCTCCATATACCTCTCACTACAGTTCTCCTTTAATACAACTAACAAAATAGTAATGGCAAAAGAAGGTTTTTCCCCATAGTTTTTTTAACCCTGCCTTTCCCACTTCCCCTTACTTGTTGCTCCATAACAGGCCTCGCTGTTTGGTCCTCCTTCAATCTCCATAGCAAAAGGATTCAACACTAGTCTGCAGGCTCACGGGTTGTCTGTACAGAACTCGGTAGCCCAAGGGATCGAGTCCATATCCCAGCAGAAAACAATTCTTGTACGTGTGTATGAGGCCTTATTTAGATCGGCTTGGAAATGTCAGTACCTAATTATCAACACTAAAGCTATGTACACACCGAGGGATTGCTGTCACTCGTTAGGGACCGGGACTTGATGCCTTGGATGACAGTTCATAGACAGTGCTGTACAGATTGTCACTAGCCTCCAGGCTAACAACGTATCTGTTGCTGTGTAGGGCGGCGAAGGGGCAATGAGCAGGGCCCAATAAAGCAGATCACCATCGGTGGGGTGAGTGGGGAGAACAATGTACTCGTTGCTAGCTCGGGCATCTGGGATCGTTAAAGTTCTGGCATTCCAGATGCCCTTTTGTTGCCTGCTCGCTAACCTCCAAAGGGATACGGATTATAATCACTGCAGAGACAGTTGGATGAGTGGTGTGTTTAGCTGTAACTCAGCCAGAGAGGTGATCTACTATACACCATCCATCCAGCCTTCTCTGCACTGGCATGTCCATGGCAATGACATCATCCCATCTCCTGAGGGAGGGGAGTGAGGCCCATCAGTGTAATGTGTGAACTTGGTGTGGTTGGGTGGGTGAACGCCAAACCCACACGCAATTATTTAAGTACACACATTATTGGGAACCTGTATATTTGAAAAAGTGGGTTTACAAACCAGTTTGCCCCAGTGAACCTCCATCCCAATGCCTATGTGCAGATCTTAATGTCCAGGACTTCCCTTCATAATCAGATACCCCTCAAATATGAAGGCATGTACAATATCAAGGCAATGGTTCAGATATGTTCAAGCTAGTAATTGTAGGATTCCCACATATATCATGATCTGGATAGAGATGGCCCGAACGGTTAGATGTGGCTGCGGTAATTAGAGAAGGGAGAGGAACCTGCGTTAGACATAGGGAAAGGTTGTTAGGCTTGTTAGCTTGCTCCTTGCTGATACCTATTGCTAAAAAGCACCCCACAACAGCTCTTTTGAGAGCTAATGTTGTGATTGTGTGTGTGTGTGTGTGTGCGTGCGTGCGTGCGTGCATGTGTGTGTGTGTGTGTGTGTGTGTGTGTGTGTGTGTGTGTTTCCCACTGACACTTGCATATACAGCCCTGTCAGTCGCAGCTGGCTCTTGCTAATTCCTATACTGTGCCACTGCCAGGCCCAGCACATTCAGTGCCTACCTTTTCACTGCACCTGTGTGTGTGTGTGACAGACAGCTGCACATTTGTAATACCAGTCCAACCGTGCATACCTGTTCCTGTGCGTGACAGCACGCAGTGTTATAAAATACCAGTCACTGCATAACTGTTCACTGCACCTGTGTGTGACAGCTGCACATTTGTAATACCACTCCGACCATGCATACCAGTTCATGTTCACTGCACTGGCGTGACAGCATGCAGTGTTATATAATACCAGTCACTGCATCACTGTTCACTGCACCTGTGTGTGTGACAGCTACACATCGTATTGATATCAGTCACTGCATACCTGTTCAGTGCACCTGCATGACAGCACGCAGTTTTATATATCAGTCACTGCATAACTGTTCACTGCACCTGTGTGTGTGAGAGCTGCACATTTGTAATACCAGTACGTGCATACCTGTTCACTTCACCTGTGTGACCGCTCGCTGTTTTATATACCAGTCCGTGCATACCTGTTAACTGCACCTGTGTGACAGCTGCACATTGTATTGTAATACCAGTCACTGCATATCTTTCATTGCACCTGTGTGACTGCACATTGTATTAGTCAAGTCAGTGCATACCTTTCACTTCATTCCCCCCAATATGGACAAAACAACAGGCAGAGGCAAGCCACCCGGCAGGTCTGTTTGAGGTCGTGCTGACCTGATTTCGCGCTGACCTGATTTCGTGCGGCCCTGGACCAAAGTACAGTACTCAGAAGAAGGCACCTGCCATCAACTCCCAAGGTTGTCAGGACGTAGTTGACTTTTTAACACAGAACACCTCATCTTCCGCAGCCACCAGTGCTACTACAAGCACCACATCTGCTACATTTGACACTTTGCAGGAGTTATTTGGTGGGGAATTAACTGATTCACACCCATTATTGTTACAACAAAATGAAGGCGCTAAGCAAGATACACCACCTCATATGTCTGAGTTAGGCATCGCTATGGATGTAGGGTGTGAGGAGGAGGATGAAGTACCTGCTGTTGGTGCAGTTTTGGAGGTGTCTGATACAAGCGAAGCTTTGGAGGATGATTATGATGATGATTATTATGATGATATGGATGTCATGTGGGTTCCCAATAGAGGAGATGAACAGGGGGCCAGTTCAGAGGGGGAGTCAGAGAGGAGAAGGAGGAGACGAGTTGCTGAAAGAAGCAGGGGGAGCTTGTCATCAGAAACAGCTTGTGGCAGTGTCCGGCGGCATGTATCGCCACCTATGGACAGCCAGCAAACATGCCCTTCAACGTCAGCTGCTGATGCCACCATAAGTGCTATCACCCCAGGGCTCAGCGGTGTGGAAATTTTTTTGTGTGTCTGCCTCAGATGAGAGCAGTGTCATCTGTACTCTCTGCCACCAAAAACTGAGCCGTGGAAAGGCCAAGACCCTCGTAGGGACAACTGCCTTACGAAGGCACATGACGAAAAAGCACAAACTGCAATGGGAAGACCACCTGAGGAAATGCAGCACACAAAAGCAAAGCCACCCTCCTTCTCCTCTTCCTCCTCCTTCAGGTGCATTATCTTCAGCCACTTTCTGCCTTGCACCTTCACAGCCACCCTCCTCCACTCTGCCTCTCACCTTGAATGGTTCCTGCTCCTCTGCCAACAGCAGCAGCCAGGTGTCCGAGAAGGTAATCTTTGAGCAGAAGAAGCCAATGTCTGCCAGTCACCCCCTTGCCCGGCGTCTGACAGCTGGCTTGGCGGAACTGTTACCATACCAGCTGGTGGACTCTGAGGCCTTATGAAAATTTGTGGGGATTGGGACACCGCAGTGGAAGATACCAGGCCGCAATTATTTCTCAAAAAAGGCGATACCCAAACTGTACCATGAAGTTGAAAGGCAAGTGGTGTTATCTCTGGCACACAGTGTTGGGTCAAGGGTCCATCTGACCACGGATGCCTGGTCTGCAAAGCATGGTCAGGGCAGGTACATTACTTACACAGCCCATTGGGTCCACCTGGTGATCACTGGCAAGCAGGGAGTACGTGACTGTTCAGCGGACCTACATCTCCATGGCTTGCAGGCAGGCCTGCGGCCACCTCCTCTCCTTCTCCTCCTGCTACATTCTATTCGCTGTCGTTCTCTTTCTCCTCGGCTGAGTGGCAGTGCTACTCTACTGGTGCTGGGATCTCCACTCCAGCTTCACAGCCCCAGCTCCCCAGGGCCTATGCTGCATGCCAGGTACGGTGTCACGCCATCTTAGACATGTCTTGCCTCAAAGCTGAGAGTCACACTGGAGCAGCTCTACTGGCTGTTCTGAACAAACCAGTGAATCAGTGGCTGACCCTGCACCAACTGGAGATCGGCAACGTAGTGTGTGACAATGGCAGCAATCTCATTTCGGCTTTGAATTTGGGAAAGTTGACACATGTACCCTGCATGGCACATGTGCTGAATCTAATAATTCAGAGATTTGTGTGTAAGTACCCAGGCTTAGAGGACTTTCTGAAGCAGTCCAGGAAGGTGTGTGGGCATTTCAGGCGGTCTTACACGGCCATGGCATGCTTGGCCGATATTCAGCGGATAAACGACTTGCCGGTGAGGCGCTTGGTTTGCAATAGCCCAACTCGCTGGAATTCAATACTCCTGATATTTAACCGCATGCTACAACAGGAGAAAGCCGTCAACCAATATCTGTACAACTACAGTAAAAGGACATGCTCTGGGGAGATAGGGTTGTTCTGGCCGAAGTACTGGACACTCATGCGAAATTCCTGCAGGCTCATGTGGCCGTTTGAGGAGGTGAAAAACACGATGAGTTGCAGTGAAGGTGCCATCACAGACTTGATCCCATATGCTTTCTTCCTGGAGCGTGCCGTGCGTAGAGTGGTGGCTCAAGCTGTGGAGGAGCATGAACAGGAACAGGAAAAGGAGAAAGAGTTGTGGGATCAATTATTAGCAGAACCAGATGTTTCCTCAACACCTGCGGCAACACAGAAGAGGGGGGAGGAGGAGGAAGAGTCATGTGGGGAAGAGGAGTCAGATGAGGAAGATTTTTTTTTTTTTTTTTTTAGGAAGCGGCGGAAGAACAACCGCAGCAGGCATTGCAGGGGGCTTGTGCTGCTCAACTTTCCCGTGGTATTGTTCGTGGCTGGGGGAGGAGGAGAACTTACCTGACATCCCTGAGGAAGAGCAAGAGGAGATGGATAGTACATCTGCATCCAAATGTGTGCAGATGGCGTCTTTCATGCTGTCCAGTCTGCTGAGGGACCCTTCGTATAAAAAAACTCAAGGGGAATGACCTGTACTGGGTGGCAACACCGCTAGACCCTCAATATAAGCACAAAGTGGCGGAGATGTTTCCAAATCACCAGAAGGCAGAAAGGATGCAGCACTTGCAGAACAAGCTGGCAACTATGCTTTACAGGGCATTTAAGGGTGATGTCACAGCACAACAGAATAAAGGTGCTACTGCCAGTAATCTTCCTCCTCCTCCCATGTCCACACAGGCAAGGACAGGATGCTTTAGCAATCTCATGGTGATGTCGGACATGCGGACATTCTTTAGTCCAACGTCTCGCCTTAGCCCTTCCGGATCCACCCACCACCAACGCCTTGACCGTCAGGTAGCCGACAACCTGGCCTTAAGTGTGGATGTAGACACTCTGAGCAGCGATAAACACCTGCGGCACTACTGGGTGAGCAGGCTTGACTTGGGCCAGAGCTGTCACAATTTGCCATCCAACTTCTGTCTTGCCCTGCCTCAAGCGTCCTGTCAGAAAGGACCTTCAGTGCAGCCGGAGGCATTGTCACTGAGAAGAGAAGTCGTCTAGGTCACAAAAGTGTTCAGTACTAGCTCAACTTTATCAAAATGAATGAGGCATGGATCCCAGATGGCTACTGCCCGCCCGAAGACTAAATCAGTTCCCACACACAGCATCTCTGCCTGCACGCCGTGTGACTGCCTGCCTGAAGACTAAGTCGGTCCCCACACCGCATCTCTGCCTGCAGGCCACTTGACTGCCTTCTCTGCCACCACCAACAGGGTCCAGGACTCCAGGTGGATTCCTTAATTTTTAAGGCCACTGCTAGCAGTGGCCGCTAACAATAACAATTTTTTCTGGTGCGTGTACATGCCTGCTTAATTTTTCTGGCTGCACTGCGGCTGCAACAACAAAACAAAAGGCATGTACATGTGTCAATTCCGCTTCGTGATTGTTACCTTGCCACGGTGAAGGGGCTTGCGTATCACAATGAAGCGATGACCACCGGCTATATGAAAGTGTTGGGGGGCACACCCAAGATAATAAGGTCGTTGCTTCATTGTGGACAGACCAAATTCGATCAGGTGGCCAGTCGCTGTTCTGTCATTGAGCTACCTCAGCCCGGCAACCATATCGGCTTAAAAAACCGCTATTGCCTGCACTCTCGCCATGGTGCGCAGTAGTCCAGCACGGCCGTCACTACACAAACAGCTGTTTGCAGTGCGTTACACAGTGAGTTTGGTGTGTCAGTGTGAAGCAGTACACTAATTACACTACCTGATTGATGTATACACATGCAAGATGTTTTAAAGCACTTTAGGCCTCCAATTTAGCATTGCAATGAGATTTCTGCCCTTAAAGCCAATGGGTACCGTTTAAAAAAAGAAAAAGTCAGATACTCACCTAAGGAGTGGGAAGGCTCGGTCCTAATGAGCCTTCCCTCTCCTCTCCCGGTGCCCTCGGTGCTGCGCTGGCTGCTCCGTTCGCGTCCGCCGCCGCAGGGACTTCGGAGGTCTTCGGGAGCACTCGGGCTTCCGAATACGGGCCGCTCCATACTACGTACGCGCGAGCGCGTCATAGAGGGCGCTCGTGCATGCGTAGTATGGAGCGGCCGCGTCATCGGGAGCCCGAGTGCTCCAGAAGGCTTCCGAAAGCTCCCTTCGGCATGCGGAAGTGGCAGTATTTGACCGCACTGGTCGAATACTGCCACGGGGGATCCTGCGTGGGACCGGGCACCGGGAGAGGAGAGGGAAGGCTCATTAGGACCGAGCCTTCCCTCTCCTTAGGTGAGTATCTGACTTTTTCTTTTTTTAAACGGTAAACATTCACTTTAAAAACGCTGCTGTGCATCAAATCCTGATTTTTTTTCCCCAGGACATTTGGAGTCTATCCCACTCCGCCATGCCCTCCTCCAGGTGTTAGACCCCTTGAAACATCTTTTCCATCACTTTTCTGGCCAGAATTAATGTTTGAAGTTTTGAAAGTTCGCCTGTCCATTGAAGTCTATTGCAGTTTGCGAAGTTCGCGTTCGAGGTTCGCGAAACTAAAATCGGAGGTTGAAGCCATCTCTAGATCTGGATTATTTTGCAACCAATGCATTTTTAAACTTGGAACTTGAAATGGCTAGGAATGGTCAATGAGATATCTTGTGATTGGTCCAGTTTCAAGCTGCATACATTTACACACCATTCGCATAAATTGCATCAATTTGGCTTTACTGGCATCTCATTGAACATTCCTTGTGCCATTCAATATGCCACTCATGAACCAGGATTACAATATGGAAGGCATTTACAGGGCTGGAATTGTATGCATTTCACTAGCATCTGATGATTTTCTCAGGAGGCAAGGCTATCCCTCACTACTACCACCCAAGCCATGCTACATGCTGTGACTGTGAGCATTTGCGTTCCGGCAGCATGCCCCAGTTTTGCTTCAGATCCTAGTAACTGTATGCTTTTTTCTTCACCTCAGGTAGGGTTTGGGAAAAGTGTTCTTTTAACTTACCATATTTGGACTCCATTCACACAAGTTGCCCTAAAATTCACTTGAGCTATAGCGTAGATTAAGGCTACTTACACACTAAGACATTTCGTTTTAGGGGACGTTATGGTCGCATAACGTGCCCCTAATGCAACGCATGGTGGTGCTGGAGAGGACGTTAGAGTGAGCCACGTTAGGCGGCTCTATCCGCATAAGTCTCCCAGAGTGGCGCTGATTGGCCGGTGGGACCACGTGATGCGGAGTGAGACACTCCGCATCAGGTGGTCCCGCCGGCCAATCAGCGGCCGCCAGTGCAGTGCATATTAAGTAGTCATGTGCGCGGCTACGTAGCGGCATTTCCCCGCCTCCTCTCCGCCCCCCACTGAGCATGTGCAAACAGTCTAACGCAGAATGCACAGCATGCTGCACTTTCATTACAACGTGCAGCGTTACATGTAACGCAACGTGGGTACTGTGAACAGCCCACTTGTGTTACATTGCTGTGTGTTGGGGGAGCGTTACAGGCTGCACTAACGTGCACCTGTAACGTCCCACTGTGAAAGCAGCCTAAGGTTACAGGAATACAGCCATTTACTGGACAATTTCACTGCATGTCTTCAAACCATTCACTGCATTTCTAATAACCTTAATAAGGTTAGAATACAGTCATTAGAAAAAAAAAAGTGGCATCAGCCTGCTTCATCAACCAGACTCATATACTGTACACAATTATGTAGGGCAATGTAGGTGGATCAGTTCATCTCAGCGCCTGATCCGCGCTGCATTGCACCTCAGTTGGGCACCATCCTAAGACTGTAATGTTAAAAGGAACCTGAGGTGTGAGACCTATGGAAGCTGCCATATTTATTTCCTTTTAAACAATACCAACTGCCTGGCAGTCCTGCTGACCTTTCAGGTCAGTA